>NC_031779.1:15957387-16152031 GCF_001522545.3 Parus major
TTTGACAACTCTTCCGTTCTCTATCGCTGTGTAGAATTGCGCATAAACACGAGCAATAGGAATTTTAAAACAAGCCTAAAGAGCCTCAAAATTCCTTTCACTTTGGCCAGTGGTTTGAAATAGCCTTGCCCTGCACCCCCCTACCCCAACACTGATATTTACCCCGTGGGAGCATTTCCCTGTGTGAAGGAAGTTCTTGCTGGAGAGATTTAATTCTAGAGCCATTGCACTAAGTTTTATGGTATTAATCTTGATTTATAATGTGATAACTGGTGGTAGAGCCTGGTCCAAGATTTTCTCTGTCAGCCTGACCCTGTCCTGGTCACTGTGTGAGGTCAGTTTTCAGCAAGGTCAGTTGGAAGGACACTGAGAAATTTTGCATTAGGGAAAATATCTAAATATCTGTCTATTAGAAAACATGAAAAAAAAAATTTAAATGTTTTTGTGGAGTAAACAGAACTTTTGCAATTAAAACATTTCTAATTTCATATTTTTTCCCATCAGAGTGTTAGATTAAAAAAAAAGTTTGTTGGAAGGAAAATTAAACAAAAAAATAAATCTGGTTAAGATGGCTTGTGAAACAATCACTGCCCATTCACATTTGTTTGAGACATGACAATATTTGACCTTGTTAAATGGCAGTTACATTGATTTGATTTGAGGGGTCTGAATTGTGAATCACTAAATACTTGCCCTGTAAATTTGTTGGCCCTTTCAAGAAAATTTCTGACTGAAACCTGAGGCTCATAACAGTGAGTCTACCAGGAGGGTTTATTCTCTGATAGAGCTTCTATATATTGGTTTACAGCTGTACCGAGTCCCCTTAGAATGATGATTTTTTTTTTTTCCCTTTCCTAATATGAAACTTGATGCTTGGAAAATCTGATAAGTGAGTTTCATTTCCCTGGAAATTTATTGCTTCTATTTCCAAGTGCAAGGAAATAAAACAAGTAAAAACAATAAGCAGTCTGTAAGGAGGGTATTAATGAGGGGTCACTCTTTTCTCATGTAGGCTCAAGCTCAGGAGAAAAAGAGAAAGGAGTTGCTTTGGGGGCAATCTAAATTGCTGGTGCAGTATATTTTGCTTTATTTATTTTGTAGGATCAGCTCTGTTCTATTTCCCTCTTTAAAACATGCTCTCCAATTCCGAGCGGGATATTTGTGGCAAGAAATACAAAGTCTTTTCTTCAGGTAGTGGAAGCTCCTTCGACTTCAGCTAAAGGACTGGCTGATTTTTAGTTGACAAAAGACTATTTATGCTGCTCTGAGCACCTCTGAAAGCAGAATAGCCCATTTGTACATGTAAAAAAAATGCCATAGAATTCCAGCATCCCATCCTTATTCCAGTGGAGAACTACATTATGCTCGCCTAATTCCCCATTCTTTCGTTTGGAAATGATGGTGTTCTTCACTTCTTCCTAGTAATTGCTGTACAATGCTTAGGACCTGCCAAGTTCCACTGCAGGACTCATTATATTTAGTAACAGTGGGAAAAACTGCCATCTATAGAGCATTTTATATGGGAGAAGAGCTGGGCTTCACAACATTGCAGATGTGCATCCCCTGTGGATCCTGTCACCAAATCAGCTCCTGAGTGAGACAGGCTGGTCCATTTTGGATGCAGGGAGGACAGTCTGGAGGAGAAACATGACAATAAGAAACTTTAATGGAGGGAAAATTTACTGCTAACAACATCACTTTGATTTTTAGATTTCTTTTAGATTTTTTTTTTTTACCAATTTTTACCAATTTCTCGCACTTCCCCTCATTTGCTTTGGAAAGCTTGTTTGAGCTGTCTTAATTTTTTTTTGTATTGTGCAGCAGTGACTTAGCTGTGTGTTGTAAATGTGATGCCTTTTTATAGACTCTGTAGCAGGTTTATTTTTAAATGTATTTTCTCTAGGGAAGGGCACACAGTTTACTCAAAATTTACCATATGCTTTGCATCTCCAGTAAAACAGTTGTAGAAAATACCATATTTTTAAATCTGGTGAGTTGTGAAGAATCAGAGAGAAGCTGGATGAAGAACACTAGTTAGAAGGATAGATACTCAGGAACTCCTTCCTTTCCAAGAGTGAACTGCCATGAAGTAGCTCAAGAGGGACTATTGAAAACATTATTGTGCTTTTCAGGTTATAGGCCCTGAACCTGCAAACACTTGTGCATGTAAATAACTTTATATAGGTAAAGTAAATGCTTTGAACTCAAAAGGGCTACTTGCATATAGGAAGTTTTTTATGTATATAAGTGCCTGCAAGATTAAAACTGTAGTTGGTGTTTGATTAACATTTAATCCTCCATGGCTCTGCTGCCTTATGGACAATCCAGAGGGAGTTTCAGAGGAGGCAGCTCAGGAGCTGAATGTGCAGATGAGCTTAACTCCTTTAGTTAGGCTGGGTTTATATTTTCAGTTTCAAGATGATATAAATATATTGGTGGTTCTTTTGTTGTTGATTTTGGGTTTTGTTTTGGTTTTGTTTTGGGTTTTTACTTGTTTGGCTTGTTTTTGTTTTCTTTTTTAAGTTTAAAAATAAAAGTCAAAGCTCCTTCCTCCTAAACTGGGAGTCTGAGTTTGTGATACATGTTGCTATTTTGGCTTCTTTTCCTTTAGGTAAAAATGTCTTGAATATAATTCACAGCATTTTACACTTTTTAGTCTACCTTTTCCATCTTCAATATCTAAGGAAAAGTGAGAGAAGTGTACAAAGTGCCTTTTAGAAAGTAATATTGCCTTTTAAAAAAATCCTTATCTTTGTCGTTTTCATTCACCTTTTACCCAAATCAGCATCAATTTTCAGAGGCCTTTGATGAATTTAACATCATTGTCTTTTCTAAAAGGCCACAGAACACAACCCACACCCCCCAGAAGCTACTAAGAGTTTTTCATTAGGTCTGTTGGAAGCTGATTTAAATCCCATGCAAGTTCCTAACTACAGGAAATAGAGGATTTCTTCCTATTTCTTCATATTTGCTTGTAATTGTAGGACCACACAATCTACAATTACTATAAGACTTTTCTGTAAATTTTTAGTCAGCCCTTGAGCAGAGTTTGTGACAGTGCTGGCAAACAATGGACTTAAAGAATGTTTTGAGGAAGTGTCTGTGTTTATATGGGAAGTAGCAAATGGGCACAGGTAAGACACGATGAAGAATGAAGATGTGGAAATGCACCCTGCAGGAGTGGTGAGGCACACAGAGAATGGATGCAATGAGCTGTCACACCCAGGGATCAGTCACTGTCCTTTTTGTCTGGAGAAGTCAGGTTTATACTGGATTTTGGAGAAAAGCTGCTTTTTTGTGACTGGGGAAAGGCTGCCCAGAGCTTCATAGTTCATCCAGGGGAAAAGGATATTCCTGCTGATTTTCTTGGTTTGTTTTATTCCAAACCACTTTGCCTCTCCTCTCTTTATACACACACACCTATCTATTGACATCCTTAAAGCAATCTTTATTATTTAGTACATCTTAGACACTGCTGCTTGTGCATAAAATTCAAAGAGTGTTGTGTCAGCCTGCTGGTCTGGGAGCCTTATCCTGGGTTATGGCTCTGCCTTTCTCAGCTCTGTGTGCACACACTTGGAGGACAGACAAGTAACCAGGGTGAAATCCACCTCTGTGCTGGGTAAACATTTAAACTTTATGATCCTTGTCCTAGCCCTGTACATAAGGGTGGATTTCATCCTCCATAAATGCAAAGTCTTCCTGTGTTATTACAGTTGCCTCTCCCCATTTCCCATTATCTTTGAACCCCTCTCCATCATTAAGCTTTCTTTTAAGATCCAGGAAAATGTCATTCTCTTCTCCTCTTTCTCTGACTGGCCTCTGGTTATATTAGAAAATAAAATTAATCTCAAGGGGAAAATAGCACTTAAAATTATTACTACTGTTTAGCTTACTAAAGTGATTTGCTCTCCGTGACCTGTCTCAGGCTGATCCTTGTACAAATCAAATCAGCACACAAAACAGCACTGGGAAACGGTTTCCAGACTCAGAATTTCACAGCTCCTGAACCTTTCGAATGTCACAAGCAAATCAAAAATGAACATATTGGTTTATCTGTCTCTTTAGATCCCAGACAGTGTGTTTTTTTTTAAAGGCACGTACTCTCCCGTGCTCCATTTGAAGGATACGGATAAACCAGCTGTAATGCTTCTGGGTGAGCCCATATCTAAATGTTTTGCTGAGTGGGGGCTGCAAACTTGGAAGTTTGCATCCACTTCCAAGTCTGTCCCTGTGTTGGTGGGGGATTAATGTCACTCTGACCTCCAACAGTTTCTCATTAATCTGTCTAAAATATGAACTCTTACCAAGCGCCTGCTCTTCATTTTCATTTGATGGGTTTATCAGCGGGCTGGAGGAGACAGCTTGTGGATAGACCAGACTTCCATGATAATTCCCTGAGGCTCAGCTGGTTCCCTGCCAGGGGCACTGTGATGGCAGAGCCGTGGAGAGCCGTGTGTCCTCTCAGCACGGCCAGAGGCGCCAGCTCAGCGTGGCTGCAGCAGCGGCTCCTTCATTAGTTCTGCCTCTCAGCTGCAAACGAGTGGAGGTGTTGGAGCTCTCTGCATATGTGGCTGTACTTTTTCACTCTCAGAAGTAGCTCAAGCCATTCTAGGCTGGGTGTCTCTCTGGCACGTTCTGCTGCACAGTGCAGTGTGTCCTCAAAGCCCCAACCCCACAAGGAATAGGAGGCCAACCCTGTGACACCCAGATAACGTCACTCACATCGTCTGGCTCTGACCCCATCTCCATCCTGACCTTGCTGGGGTGCAGAATGCCACAAGGATGACTCGTCACCCCCTTTTCCCTTGAAGTCCTTCCTATCCAATCCAATGATATATACCAATATCTGTGAAATTTTGAGGAATGACATTACCAAATCCATGACAACAATTTGTTCGTCTTGTGGTGACCTCTTGTGGAGTCATTTAGAAATCAGGCTTGATCCATCATGTACGGTACATTCCAGGGAGAGGAAGACAGGAGTCACAATCCAAAATGTTCTCAGGCTTGGAGGGACAGTCAGCTCATGCTGAAGGACACACAGACTCCCGTGGGCTCTCTGCACCTGGGTTTGATGGCAGGGTCACTTGCTTGTCTCTTTGTACTTGCTTTCTATCTTTGTGCATAAAACGTCCTTGACTCTCAAGAACAGGCTTAGCTTTCAAGAATTGGCATTAAAACCCAAAGTATGTTATAGCAATAGAGCTGCACCTTATGAGAAAGATCCTAGCTTTTGTGTCACCCCATTTTTTAAATTGTCGTTCTGCACATATGGTAGACATCAGAATGATTGCGGAGCCTGCAAGGTGCAACTAGGTGTGAATTGTTTAAAACAGGACTGCCACCAAGTTCATATCCAGCTCCATATTTGGAAAATCTAGAAGTGATTGTTCTTCGCCCCCTGCCCATGTCTAATGCATAAAATCAAAACCTTTCATGCCATTCACATTATTTTTTGTGCCGATCCCGCTCAAAGCCAACCTTTATTTTTCATTAATTCTTGCAAGGCTTGAAGCTGTTCCCAATGAAACCAATTGCCAAACTGATTGTGGAAGCCAGATCAAATCTGTAGTGTAATTTCCCCCCTGCTTTTTTATTGTCCTTGCTCCAAGTCATTCCTGTCTCATGCAAACTACAATAACTACGGCAAGCGTTTACTTGTGGGAAAAATTATCTCAACTTCCTCTCTGTGCATATAATATCTAACAATGTACTGTACTGAATAGCATATTGAGAAATGTCATTGATTATTCAGAGTTTAACATGATGAGCCATTCCATTCTTCTCTTCATTGAGAACAATTTATTCTTACGTTCTGATAAAATTACAGTACTCTAAATAATAAAATAAATAAGCCCAATGACCTGCTATGAGAAGGATCCCCTTTGCAATGATAGTTTTAAAAACACCCACATGGGTCAAGGTTTTTTCCTTTTATCCCAGCACGTTTGTTTTGTTTTTCATTTTTTGGCTTTATTATTTGGTCACTAAGCAAAAGGTTTGCTGGGTGGGTTTTTTTTAAGCTTGAGGGAGAATATGAATGTCATAAATATTTCATTTTCCTAGCACATCTTGCATTGTTCCTCACTTTCAGACCTTGCCAGCAGTCAACACAGTAGTAAATTTCAGCACCTGTGGACCTTTTTCAGTAATTTATGATTTCCATTAGATTTCCATTAGAGATGGACTAAAACAGTTTAGAAAAGTGCTAGCACCTTCAGCCATACGGATCCTGCCTGTCTCTGAGGAGGAGGGCTGGATTTTGCTGTCTGTGCCCATGGCTGCTGCCAAAGGTTTGGGGCTTCAGCTGGAGCTATTGGGTCTCAATGCCAGCCAAAAAGCTTCCTTGGAGAGGAGGTGCCTGAGGAAAGAAGGGCAGGTTAAAAATAGAAAACCTTCTCAGTAAAAATGGTGCTGTTTCTCCCTTTCTACCCCTGCAAGCTTGAGCGCAAATTTAGCCCACAGTGACTGGCTTTGCTGGGTCACTACAAGTGTCTGTAATTCAATAGCCACACATTTTTGTTGGCAGCACTCCATCCTGAGCTTCATGGGGTGCCTTTCCCCTCATTCCAGCTCTCCTCCTCACACACCTGTGGTCTGGTACAGGGCTTTGCTGGTAGTCTTTTTTTCACTAGGAAATATATTGGAGGGAGGCCTTAAGGTAAGAAACTTTGGGGTTAGTTTGATTAAGAAATTGTCTTGATATTCCCTCCAGCTCTAATGTGGGCTTACAGGCAGCCTGTGTTTGTTCCAGGACTAGTTGTGAACCTGGAAAATCTCCCACATGCCTGCCACAAAGTGAGATACGGTGGCAAATAAATCACAGTGAATAATTTAGTCATGAATTGTCCATTGGCATTGTATCATAGCTTGAATACATTTCCCATAATAGCTCACAATAGTCCCATTGACATCCACTTGACTTTTATGAAGTTTTGCAGATTTCACTCTCATATGAATGGCTCTGACTGGCGCAGGATTGTAGCAGCTGATTCAAGGATTGAATATTAGACTGGATATTAGAGGAAATATTGCACCCATGGCATTTTCCAGAAGCTGTCCTCTAGGTAGGGCTGGAATTTTGGTTGTTCTGTCAGTTCAGTATTTACTAATGATTTTAACCAGCTGCACTACATGGAGCCACCATCCCTTGTGTAAAACTTTCCCTTTGTTTCCATCCTCAGCCCACCTTTCAGCTCTGTCATTTCAGCAGTCGGGCACTCCGGGGGGCACGGCTCGTGCTGGGATAACGTCACACTCTGAGTGCGCTTCACAATGGATTGCAGCAAGCTGAGGAGTGACATTATCTCAGCAGGACACCTGCCCTTCACCTTCCATGGAGGGACCCACCTCGGAAAGGTCAACACTTGCAGTTTAAAATAATATTTTAACCATTGCTATTCAGAATTCAAAGGAAGAAGGGAGTCAATGTCAGATAGCCATGAAATTCACGAAGCCCATTACTCCCCACAAATGACAACTGGCCCCAGACATACACTTTGAATATTCTTTTACTTAGGTTTTACACATGTTTTAAAAAAAACAAGAAAACCCCACATTATTCAGGATATTTTAACATGAACTCCAAGTGCCAGCAGAGTAGAAATTTGCATTGTAAAAAAGTTATGTGTTTAAAAAATGCACTGGTGGATTAATACACTGAGGACTTCGGCTACTTTCATCTCTTTGCTTTCTCTCTGCTGCATCCTCATGTACAGCTTATTTTGGAATATCAATAAATCTACTTAAAAGTAGTGAAAAGGGGTCCTGGCTGGAGCTGAGCACCCTGCTTGAACCAGGGGATTTGCATCATCAGTGTAGTGTGTCTTCCCTCCAGTGGAGCATCCACTTCATACTTTTTGGAGTAGAGGTTTTTAAAAAATTATCATATTCTCAAATCTAATTTGCCTTCTAACCAGAGATGTAAAACTGAGAAAGCACTTTTGTGAAGTTAGAAATGGCCAAATACCTCACACAACTCCCCTTCTCTTCATTTTTCTCTTTGTATGAAGAACCTGGTTCTGGGAGCTCAGTTCATAAAACAAATGTTTGTGGAAAATGGAACACATCCCCCACATATGTTTGATGCTATTACATTTGCACCTTTTTAAAAAATCATTTATGCCACTAAAGCACAGCAGCAGAGATGGCTAAGGTGAAGAAAAAAACCTGATTTATCACTGTTTCCTTTGATTTTACTGCTGATGCAACTCCAAAGAAATTAGTGGAGTCCCACCAGCACGAGTCAGCCAGCACTGAGCCATGCTGAGACATTTTGCTTTGAGAATCTGGCTGAGTTCTTCTGGGAAATGTTTCTCAATATCAGCTCAGCATGACGAGGGCATCAAGTGGCTCTGGATGGAGCCTCTCTTCAGGGGCTAGACACACCTTTGATTTGCTGAATGATGCCTCCTGTAACGTTTGATGGAACAGCAAATGGAAGGCAGTAATTCTGGCGGGCGGCTTTAAGGAGTGGCTGGGGGAGCAGATGAGCCTCACGTTTACAGATCCCATTTCAACCTTTCTGCTCTGTCCTTCTGCCCATCACGGCACCTCCTGGAGATTTTGAGATACTGAAGGATGACAGGGGTTTTTGTTTCAGTATTATCGTAACATTTCTAGATTTGGCTGAAGAGCTGAATCTGATTTTGCGAGATTTGTGGCTCAAGTTTTTAAGCCAACTTGGCTGTGTTTTTATAAGTACCTTCTCTTAAAAATCCTAAAGGAATCAAAACTGCAGGGTTCATGGAAGTCTTCCATTAGTCATCACGATAAAAGGTTATTAATCATAAATGCCTTTATCTTCAAAATTAATTTTTTACTGATTTTCTTCTAAAAGTATATACTGTGTTTGGGTCTGCTGAATAGAAATGAAATTGGAGTAACAACTATTAAGAAAGGCACTTTAACAATAGTTGTCAAAAGAGCATTGTCTTAGAAATGGATTAAAAGAAGCAGCCCTGTTTTCTTCTAAAGAAGAACTATTTTCACTGAGCTTTTTTTATTGATAAATTTCCAGAGACTTGGAGTTGTGGATTATTTTCTAGCAATCAATGTTCATACTTCATGTATTGTCTTTCCTACCATGTTTTGAAACATTATAGAACATGTCAGCAGAAATCCATAAAAATTCACTTGATAGTTGAAAGCATAGAATTAGTCAAAGAGGATTTTATTTTCTGGGACAAAAGACCCTTGGTGAAGAGGATATGTGTATTTTTATGTGTGTGTAAAGCCATGCACTCAGCTCCACTCCAGTGTGCCAGTGCAGCCTTGGACTGATACCCAAACACCCCATTTGGCCTGGAAAGGAGGTGGCCACGTTGCATCACTGCAGAGTCTTACTTCAGGCAAGTTTTCTTCCTCTGTTTTCCATGAAGCTGTTTAATTCATAGAGCTTTGATGTTTAAACTGATCCTGACCTTCTGTGAGTACTTCAAAAAGGGAAAATTAGCTGCTTGGAAAAATAGAACGACTTAAATCGAGCAATTTGGGAGACACATGTTAAGGCCCCACTGAACTTGTGTTGACTTCTTCGACTCTTTCTGGTATTATTTCCTGGATGACTTATAACTAGAGAAAGGTGTTAATTTTCAAAACTTCAGGAATCTCTCTTTATTGATCTGTCTTTGAAACATTGTCCCTGGTAGAAGAAGAATCCATCAAGACACAGGGAGCTGCTCTAAACACAGGGCATAAAAGACTTTGATTAACTTTATTTTGGCTTTTACTTACCTCTAATGAGTAAAATGATTAATTGAATAACACTCCCTGGCTTCACTATAGTTGATGGTCCATAACAACTCCCCTGGTTCTCATAGTTTATAATTTAGCTGTCAAAATATTCTCTAGGTTAGATCTTGGGAAGAAAGGTCTTGACTTTGCTTTTTTTTCTTCCTTTCTTTCTTTTTTTTTTAACAAAGCAAATCTATCTCAACTATTTGTAAGTTATTGAAGTCAGTTGAAAACATCCCACTTTAAAATATATGCCTGGTCAGTGTTAGGTAGTTATTATATTGGGAGGATAAAAATTTAATACATCATTTCAAAGTATTTTAAACGTGCAACTGATCTTTGTTGTGATTTATTATAGGCTGGGATATACATACATTTTCAGAGATTTTCAGATGGGGGAACGTCTCTACTGTGTATTAATGGTACTTTCTGAAATAGCTGAATTGATAATTTTTTTTTTTTTTTTTGCTATCAACACCTGCTTAATATTTTGGAACTTTTAAAAAGTATTGTTTAAAATCCTGCCCTTTTGAATTACTTTTGCTCAAGGTCTTGCTCATTAAGATGTATTTGGGCCCTGTTTGGAAGACAAGTTTCCTTCAAGGCAGGGTTCAGTTTTAATGCAGCGGGGCTCAGCTTTGCATCCTAGGATGAGTTTACCCTCATATCCCAAAGTTCTGAGTTTTTCAGGAGTGAGCACATCTTTCCCATGTGTCCTAGCTGTTTTTCCCACCAGTTCTGAGGGCATTTTGGTGATTAAAATCAGACATCTGTTCCTAGGCACTCTTGTTTCCAAGTGGGTCTTTCCTATTCAGAGCCCATTGCTGCCCTTTGCTTGATTGCAGTTGCTGATGGGCAGATCCAGGTGTTGGAGCACTGGCTGTGGCTCACAGTTCCTTCAAAAAGAGAGACTTTCTCTCACCTTTAAAAGCTTCCTGGAGGTTCAGGATAACACCTGAACAGCTCAGCAAAAGGTCCAGCCTCAGCTGCTTGCCCTCAGCAGATGGTTGTGTGGGGTTGGGTGTGTTTCGCTGCTCACAAAATCAGACCCCTGCAAAAGATGCAAATCTCTCTCCTCTCCTCTCTCAGCAATCTTTGCTGCTCCTCATTGCTGTTAAAATTCAATTTTAAAACTAATTTTGCCCACATTGTTATTGTTTGACTTGATGTGTTTTGGTTCTTTTTGTAGTTAAAAATATTTTATCAATTATGCCAGGAGTATTTCCTCCCATTACTATACCTCTCTTCCATTATGTTTGGGATTTTTTTTCAGTTAATACTAAGTTCTCTTTATCTTATGCACCAGCTTTCAAGGAAAAAAAGTCCCAAAATTTTCTACATTTTTAACTTTGCATCTAATACCTCAGTTCTATTTTGACATACTAAGTGTGTGTGTATGTCCAAGATTTCTTACTTCATTCTTATTTCTGATGGAATTCTGCCATAAATTCTGTGCGTCAAAGGGAATTTGCAGTTAAATTTGAAGTCTCTGCTGCTTTTATTAAGCCAAATCCCTGAAGGTGCTAACTCCTTTCAAAATCTGTAATTTTACTGATAACAGAAGGTGCTTATTTTAGTGTAGGATGCTGTATCTTCCTGTCTTTTTATTCACTCAGTTTACTAAGGCAGTAGTCAAAGGATATCCCAAGAGTAAAATTAAGTGGAGGAAAAGATCCTTTATAAATGCAAAAAAACCTCCCAAATTTCCTACCCCAAACCCCTTTATAAAATCCTACATTATAGGATTTTATAATAAAATAAATAAATTTCTACACACTGGGCCAAATTCTTATCCAGCTAAAATTAACATCTATGGCACTAGGGTTTGCTAAAGGAGTGAAAAGTTTTGCACAGCTATCACACACTGCAGAAATCCTTTTCAACACTGTAATAAAACATAACATAAAACTGTCTGTACTTCTCTATGTTAAACCTGTCCTTTTTGTGCAACAGCACTTCTTCAAAAAAAAAAAAAAGATAATCTGGTTCTAGTCTCTGTAAAGCTATTTTATGAGAAGATAATATAAAATTATTTTATGAGAAGATAACCTAAAAGTCTGTCCAGAGATTGTCAGTAGTATCAGATCACTGTTAGCAAGACCCAAGTGAGACACAAAGCCATTTTTTGACTCATGTTGGCAAATACATGGTACAAACCTGGACATGTGAAGATTTTGTAACAAAACTAAAAGAAAAAGTGTTGTCTTGAATTGTAAGTAACATCCCTTAAAACATCATCTATTTATCAGTGGGTTTTAGATGCAGGCAAGAAAAATTTCCTTTCTGAGCATGGCTTTCAAAGAACCCTCAGGTTTGAAGTGAGCTGATGAGATCAGGCTCTAATGTGAATTCTGACACACGTTCCTTAGGCTTATTCACAGCCTATCACAGATGATCCATTTCCCTCCTCAACAGCAGCATTTCCAAAGCATTTCTGATTCCTCTCGAGAACTGGTCTTTTTATCTATTCCAAATTATGTCCAGTAAAGGAATTCTGAGATCTGAAGTGATGCAAACTGGGGAGCATGGATTTTCAAAAGTTAATTTTTTTAATGAATATGAATTCTTGAATATGTCTTAAGCTGTAACATTTTCAGCTCTCAATTTACAGCATTTAAATAATCAAGAGCTGCCAAGTGGGCTTTCTCATCTGATGATTTTAAGCTCCACACAGAGTTGGTGTGATCAGTACTGCTGTTGAGATAAAACATGAAAAGTCTATGAGTAACATCTCGTGCCAAAGTGAACTTTACGGTTAATAAATTCGGCAGTTCAGAGGTTATTTAGTCAGTAATTAAATGTAAGAGTCAATATTTAAGTCCAAGAAGAAATCTTGAGAATCTTGATCTTGTTAAAATCCTATCTCAATTACATGATCAAAGCCAGCAGAAGTATTTTTCTTTGCAAGTATCACTTTCAAAGTCACTGACTCTTCTTCCACAGGGAGTTTAATTGTTGACTTCAGCTAAAGTAAGTTTAGACCAACACTGAGCTATTTTGAAAAATCCTCCCTGATACTTTCTCTGACTAGAGGCATCTGAACCTTCTGAGGTTAACCCATCCTTGTTTTGGAGTCATCATCATGTTTTGGAATCCCTCTTCTCCCTGTTCTCAATCGAAGTTGTTTCAAATGGGAGAGAAAAAAAATTCAAAGCAATTTAATCTTCCTTTTAACAACTAGAGTAAGCAACAGATTTATAGAAGTTGCAATCTGATTTGTGCAGCAACATTTTTTGCCCCTCTAAATGTCATCAATGGTATAATTTTTGTTCTTTCATTTCCAGTTTGGTTATGATAGAGGTGGCATAGGAGAGAGGCTTCCTTGAGCTTTTGTTTTGGTTGGGTGGGTTTTTTCACAACCACAATTATGTTGTAGCCATGATGGCACCTGATGCTCTGAGAAAACTCTGAAGAAAACTCTCTTGTTGAGAGGAACCTTGTGGCTAAAGAAAAATCATCTTTTCTGCCTGATCACAGTGAGTGAACTGAAAAACTGATTGGATTGAATATGCAAGTGTTGACTCAGACACTTTTTTCTTATTCTGGATGAAAGTTTCTTGTTATATATACAAAGTTTAGATGGACTTCCAGCAGTCTAAGTAGTGGACTTAGAAATGTAGAAACTTCAGCAAGTTTAGGAAAAAACACGAGGGATAGTAATGTCAGTACTCACTGAGGTACCTGGTTGATATTCATTTATTTGGAAGCAAATCTTGGTATTAGAAACACTGAGAAGAGTAAAATTTGGGCTGGATGTATGGCTGGGATAAACCACTCTACTGCTTTTAATTCCAAATATTTGAAATTGTCAGTGCTGAGCATATTGTGAAATGACATCTGTCATATGGAATCTGAAAAAACCACCACCTAAACATACAAACTGTTTCATTCTCATCTGATCTAGCTGACAAAGCTGAAATGCTTGCATCAACCAAGAAATTAGATCAATAATGTGCCTTCAGTATGGCTTATCTCTGTTCATGTTAAAGTAAAGCCCAATTCACATCCTTCCCTGTGGTACATACAAACACCGAATATTGAACTTTTCTTTTTCCCCAGTGATTTTCCTGTAACTTCACTCAGCCAAACTCCTGTTTGGGTTTTTTCCCTGCTATGTCTCATTTTCCTCTTCAAGGCAGTTAAATAATAACATGCACCTGTCTGCTATCCCATTAATCAGACTCCTAGTAAAACAGTTGTACAAATTGTACAAATACTAAGAATCTGCCTACTTGCATATGTTTACCTTGGAATAAGTTCACACTGGTGTTTCCTTAAGGGCTGACATTCCCTTTTTTCTCTTCTGTTTTTTTTAAAAAAATTCTTTCCATTTTAAAGAATTCTCTCTTTATTCTAAAGAAAATGGATATTTGTACTTCATGTTTTTATGAGTGACAAATAACTGCATGAAAATAATGCCCTACCTAGATATGCCAAGCATTTTATGAAGAAGTTTTCTAAGCGACAAATATCTGATTTATGGCAAATAGTGTCCTTGAAACTTAAGAATTTTTTTTTTCAAGTTTCATAATGTATTTAGAGGAGCTGTAATCTACTGTGTATTATGCAAATTGTCAGCATCCAGTTCTCTTCCTCCCCATTTGTAGCACCCTTCCCAGGCGCTTCTTGGCTGTGCGTGGGTGAAGGATAATTCGAGTGCCCTCTAGCTCTTCAGTGCCTGGTGTTGCACAATCAGGGAATCTGGTGTCACATTAAGGCAATTCTTATAATATAATCAAAGTTCTGATGTTGTACTGTCCTTTAGATGAAACAAACTAATGAAATGTATTGACCCTCCTTGCGCGCTTCTGAAGCGAAATGACGAAGCCGTATTGAAACTACATGAAATACATTGACATTGATTGTGAAGTCTGCGTTCCCAGAGTCACTTTGGTGGCTGATTAAAGTGTCACATTGACAATATAGCCCCTTTTGAACAGGAAATTAATACCAGCCTGGTGGCAAGGAATGTTCTTCCAGGCTGTAGCTTGCACTATCACCAGTCCTCAGAAATGAATCAGAGGCTCAGCTATTCCAGCGTGGCATGCTGTTTTCCCTGATTATAACAAATAGATTGAAACTGCAACCACCACGAGGCAAAAAAAAAAAAAAAAAAGGAGCCTGTGACATTTTATGTTTATTCTCATGATTCCATATGTGTATTACTGATAGGAATTTCAACAAAGACTTAACATGAACTATGTGTTTTCAGTCGGTTAAAGCTCCATTGAAAGTAGGAGTCACATTAGCTGCGTCTTTCTAATCCATCTATCATCTGTTTGAATACATAAAAGCCTTTGTTTTACTGTGTGGCTGATGTATGCACAAGTTGGGGGAATTTCTATAGATTGGGATATACAAGCACAGAAAAAAATGTGTGTTTGACAGGCAAAGGGAGAGAAAATTACATATTCAATGCATGGTGCAGTGCTAAAAAGGAAGGAATGAAGCAGGTGGAGTAGCGGTGGAAGCTTAAAGACAGGATCATCTCTGAGATCTCAGGGCCTGTTTCTCCATCCCAGGAGCATCCTTTATAAACAGCCTAATGTAGGAGAAATTGAAGGAATGGAAAGGAGCTGTGACATGGGAAACAAATATTTATTCATTACTAAGTGAGAATCTAAAAGGGAAAATTATAGAGATGTAGAAATCAGACATCAGCTCTGTCTTGGAAAGATGAAAATCTGTGCCTGTCACCATCTCACAGCACAGTTCATCCCTTTTTACATTAAAGGAAGATGCATTTTTGAGCACTGTGTTATCCAGCCATCATTTTCTTTCTTGAAATGAACTTTGCACTGGAGTTCTAGTGAGCAGAGCTACGCAGGTTTATACCAGCTGAGACTGTGACTCCCCCTTACACCTATTCCCAACCCTCAGCAGCCTCTCCTGCAGCTCCACAATCCTCCACAGCACTGTACCTTATAAAATTCTCACTCTGAGTGCCCCAGGTCACATTCCCCTCTTCTGGGTCTTAGACTGGCTACTTAATTCTCATCATGTTTCCCTCCTGTCCCTGGGCAGAGCTATGCAGGGGAGTATGGAATGGGAAGGAGCAGCTCTCTTGTAAGATGTTTACATGTGATGCTGGAGAACAGGCTGGCCAAAGAAAACTGATCAAGGCTGGAGGAGTTAGGAGAGAAAAGCAGGTAGTAAAAATTCTTGCCTGGCAGTCCAGCATGGAAGTTTTTTTGGCTCATTAACTTGTGAAATGGTTTGGGGATTTTCTAGAAGGTATCACAGGAGTGCAAAGCAACAATATGGCCATTAATAATAGTTTTTATTACCAGTTAGCTGTACAGATAATTCCTACATATTTCTTTCCACAGAAGGAGTTCAGCATTCTCTGTGCACAGCTGCTCTGAGCTAGGGCTGGCCAGAAAGCACCCCAGGAAAAGTTTTCTGTCAGAAAATGCTCAGCTAGGCAAAAAGATAGTGTTTTATGGACATGCTCTGACCACAGAAACTAATCAGGTCTCTGCTGGAACCATCCATAGAACAAGGAGCCAAATCCTGGTGCCCCAGTAACCCATGTGCCAGGCTCTCAACGCCAGGGGTGTGTCCTGGGGACCAACAGCCTTGGGCTCCCCAGCTCCTGGCTCTAAACTCCCCCAGAATCCCAGAGCTCTGTGCCAGCAGCCCGGCCTCTGGGTGCTCCAGACGCAAGAACATCCAGCTGTTCCCCAGCCTCCCTCAAGGCTGGCTCAGCTGGCAGCACTGCCCTTCCTGTCTCAGCCCCAGCTGAGCAGGATCCCACAGGAGCTTTGATCCCTGCCTGGGAGCTTTGTGTCACTGGGAGCTGATCCCTGGAGGGCCATAATCCCTCAGCCATGCCCACATCCATCCCAGGCCACTGCAGCATCCCGCTGCCCTGAGGCAGAGCCATCCACCCAGCCTGTGTTCAGTGTGGGTGATTTGCTGGAGGGATGGACAGGGTGGGAAGCCTCTTTCTAACTCTCCTCTTCTGGAGTCTGTGGCTCCTTGTTCAGGAACATTGTTGTTACTTTCAGTGCTGCTCCTGCTGTTGATCTTGGCCTTTGCTTCTATGATTTCTGTTCCCCGCTGCACTACTTAGGTGAACAATAAGTTCAATTTCCAGCAGTGGTCGGCCTCCTCTCTTACCCCTTGCCTGCAGGAATTTCTTTTGTTTGGTTTGATATTTTTAGTCACGCTGTGTTGTAATAATAAGAACAAGACCATGGGCACGCGAGATTCCAGCCTTCCTTCAGTTGCCATGGCTTGCCTTTGCGCGTTGTTATTGCTTTGGATGAGCTACTGCTGCTGCTGCAGCCCCACTCCTTGATTTCTACTTCTTTAATACTGTTCCCTGCCTTACTACAAAGTGAACAGCAGTGCTTGTTCTCTCTCTCTGACGTCTTGAATCCACCCACGAACCCATTATTTTCTGTAACGGCCAAGACCGGTGTAGGAGGGGGGGAAGAAGAAATGAAAAGAGAGAAAATAAATAAGGATAAAATCCTGTGTGCTTTGGGACTGTTCCCTGCACTGCAGAAAGTGCTTGTGCACCCCACTGGATGTGCAGATCAGGATGTGACCCTGAGCTCCGTGTTTACACAGCACCCAGAACGTGATGTGCTGGGAATGAGGACACGGAGGGGTCAGACAGAACTGAAATCTCTGCTGTGTAAGAAATCATGTCCTGTTGTTGTTTTTAAAAGATGTAGAAGCTGTGGTGCTGGGATCAGATCATGGATGTGCTTAGGAGAACTGTGTGTGTGTGGAGACAAAGGGAAAAATAAACCTTTTCTGAGGGAAAAATCAACCTTTTCTGAGGGAAAAATCATCCCACCCTGTTTGTCACCCTGTGGCCACTGAGGTGCTGAGGGGGCACAGACTTGGAAGTGCCAAGGGTTCAGACAGGCCTTGCCACCAGCTTTGATAAAGTTCTTGTATCTGATGGGAGTTTCAAGCAGCTCTGAACCCTCAGTGCTTTTTGTAATTGTTCATTTTATGTCACTGATTTATTAACTTTTTTATGTAACTGATTTATGAACTTTTATAATGTATCCCTCTATTCCTACTTTCCTTTCTCTCTATGCTTCTCCAGCCTTGTCTCCATCTGACAGAAAGGTTGAGCAACAAAAATATGAACACTCAACATCTAGGAAAGTTCCCTCAAAGTACTCTCCAAAATTTTCCTCTCTGTGATTTTAACTAAGAAAAATTAAAAGATTGCCAGGTTCCAGGTACAAAGTAGTGAAGCTGCAATATACCTTGTTTTCCTAAATTTTGGGTTAAAAACAATTCACTTTATCACATGAGTACTTTATCCTGTTTAAAAATATTTTCTGAACCAATGATGCACTTTGAATTAGTACACTGAACTAATGAATACTTCAGTGGAAGGCAACAGTTAAACAAAATTTGTGAGCTACTGCTGAGATCCCTTTCCTAGGCCTTACTGTGTGCCATCTATATCATGTCCTTCTGTCCTTCTCCACCAGCTGGTCTTTACAAAACAGGGAATTGGATATTGTCTTACTTAACAAACAAGCTAACCAATCCATATGTATAGATATATATAAAATACCTATATATCTATTTGTATATAAAGAACTGGTTTTTCCAGCTGTGGGTGGTTATTCAGCTCACAGTACGAAGCCTTTGCCTCTATATGTAGGTGCAGGCTGCTGCAAGTCTTTTGGCTCTGTTTTTATGATGGTTAGCACAAAAGGGTACCTATTTCATCTATGTAATTCTTCACCTTTTGCACTGAGGGAGCTTCCTTGGAAAAGGCTCTAACATTTTCCTGATTGCTCTTGTAAGCAATCCAAAAATCAAGGAATCTTATGTAGTTTTCTTTAATGCAGTCTGGATGATGAATTTACATCTATATATCAGAAACACTGTCTTCTGCCCTACATTACTAATGTCAGAAAATTGCCACTATATAATTCATCAAAGTATTTCTATAGACTCCCCCTTTATTATCTCTTCTCTTGCAAACGGTATAATTTGCCTTCATTCTATGTCAATGAGAGGAACTTTAATCTTGGATACTGCTGGAAAAGGTGCTGTACACATTAAAAGAATGGCAAGGTAAGAAGGGAATGGGCCTGGATAAAAATATAGATTAGGAGCTATTTGTTAGCAACTGCAAACATGGCAACAACAAAAGACTTTTTAAAAGCAGCTTGATAATTTTGCTTAAAACGGTCACATAATGAAAGTATTTTTGCACTGTATGTGTTTTAATCAAAATTATTTTCCAAGAGTTTCTTTTACACTGAAGAGTGTATGCTGAATTCTAAGTTACACTTCTTTAGAAATGTGTGGAGCAGTAAAGTGGATTTAACTGTGAGAAAGGCTCAATATCTCATAGTCATATTGTACCTTTCACCCTAGAATATCCTAAAGTACTTTTTCACACGTAAAAACCTGATATGTAATTGCACCTGCTTCAGATACGAAATGCAGCAGTTGTTTAATGGTGCACAGAAACACTAGACAAGGGTATGAGGCCAGAAATTGAAGAATACAATATCCAGCTGAAAATCCAGGTGGGGTTTAGGATGGGAGGATGTAATTGCTTCAATTAGAATTTTGTGAGAATAATATATTTAATAGGTGCAATTCCTGGCCCTACTGGAGTCAATGAGAACATTGCTGCTGATTACAAATGAGGTTGGAACTCCTCTCATATCTCTACCTTTATGAAAAGTTTAATGAAATACTGTAGTCAGAATTGTTTGCAGTATTTTGATTTTCTCATCTCCAGCAGAAGAATTGGCTTGATCCTCAGCCCAGCATTATAGCTATGAAATCTTGTTAAGCGCCTGTTTTACACCCGTAAAAGGGAGGGGAGAATTGGATCCAGCATCTCCTGTGGCCTTTCCCACCAGCATGGGATATTGGTTCATTCCAGCTCAGATAGAAATGTCAGCTGCAGAATCAGCCTGACGCACACAGCTGTTCCGTGGAGGTTTCCAGTAAAAAAGTAATTTCCCATACAAGTACCCTGGCCGATAGCTCCTGTGTGTGCTGATCCTGTCAGCTCTCACGTGGTCAGGTTTTATGACTGTAGGCCATGTTTTAAAATATCAAATGTTTCTGCTCAGTCACTGTAGAATGTTAATAGGTAACAGGGAGAGAAGGACTGTGATGGCGTAGATGCACAGGAAATATAAACTGTGAAGACTGATATATTTCTGTGATGAATAAGGAAAATATTCTATTCTATCCATTCAGCTCCCCTTTCCCCTTCACTCCTTCCTGTTTTCCTCTCAGTTCTTTCAGGATCCAAAAGGTTGGATGCTGATCTTAATGAAAACCTTCCATTGATTTGGTTTAGATACTGAGATATATAATGTAAATACCAACCTGGGAACTGTTTGCTTCCCTTTAAGCATTCATCCTAAAGTAAAAAAAAAAAAAAGAAAAGAAAAAAGAAAAAAAGAATAGGTCTAAAAGTATATACCCATGTCTCTCACTTCACATATCTACAGGCATGTGCTCTCACTGCCTCACAGCTGGACTTTGCATTACCCTATTGTAGCTATGTGGTTTGTGGACCAAGCCCTCTGAACCTGAGTTCCCATCCAGCCCAGAGGGAGTCTGTGGGTGTTTGTGCTGTAGACATGTCCAGGGAGCTCCTCAGCACAGCTGGGATGGTGCAATGGATGCCTGAACCTCCTTGAATGAGGAGTTTTTGGATCCCCTTGCTCTGGGATGTTGGCTTGCCCTACATCAAGTGGGAGCAGCAGCCCAGTGTCACCTCCAGACCTCGCTCTGCAAAAGGATCAGTGAGTGGAGCAGTGTATGTGGAGTATATTGTTCTTACGTGCTCTCCTGCTTTCCATGCAGGAAATAGACTGAAAATTTCCAGTTAGAGAAAGCCCAAATGCTTAGCATTACATTCTGCCCCTGCCTCGCTGCAGGGGAGTGTGATGGCAGCAGAGGAACTGCTGTGACTGTCCAGGAGTGTGGACAAGCACCCCAAACAGTGCCCTAAAACTGATCCAGCAATATCCCAGATCCTCTGGGAAGGGCTCGTACCCTCATGCTACACAAGCAGAGCTGGAGGCCTTCAGCATTTAAATTCAAAGTAGAAACCAAGGCAAGCAGGAACCAGCAGTGATGGAGAAGAGCTCAGGGCTCTCCCCAGTTCCAGCTGGATGCTGTGTGCTCAGGTCCAACCCCTCCAAAGCCCTGCCACGCTGCCAGGGAAAAGACATTTCCTTTCTTTCCCTCAAAGATAGACACCAAATTTTTAAAATTGATTTACTTGAAAGCTACTACCAATTTTTTCTCATTTCATGCCCCAGCTTGCTTCTAGGTTGTTGCTGTGATTTTTTTTTTCTTTTTTTTTTTTTAACTCATAACACGTGGACTCTTTCAAAATCGCCACGTATTTGAGATAAAACTGATTTCAGCCTATGGCATAAAATGTAGGGCTACATGAAAGTAAAAAAGGATGAGAGCTTTTCAATCAATTTGATGAAAAATTTAAGTTAATTAAAAGAATGCTCAATTTTTCCCTAGAAGGCGACACTGATCTTTATTATTAATGCATACCAGTGTTTCATAACTGTGCATAATAATGGTCTGTAACATCAGGCACAGCTTCATCCCCAGCTTAATTTGTTACAAAATCTTTTTTGGTATTCTTAAAGCATGCCCTTTGCCACTGTATCTCTGATGCTCTTGGGCTAATTCCCAGCTCCTAAAGGACGTCCTATTTTATGCTCACACCTGAGAATTAATTTATCAGATTGTTTTTTTCAGTTTAAAGCTTTTTAAAAAATAATTTAAAAAATTAAAAGGCATATAGAGACCCTTCACTGCTTGGCTTTCATATCAATTTTTTAGTATTCAGATTCAATTAGTGAAAATAGAAGTAGAGGAACAATATTCATACAGGCTGGAGATGTGGAGTAGGAGAAAAGGAACAGAAAGTGGTCTTTGAGTCGTAGACACAAGGTTTCATTTTCTTCCATGTGCATTTGTGGAGGAAGTGCCTTTCCAAGAAGGGGCATGTATTGAAGAAGGATCTTGTTAAATCCACAGCTAAGTGTGCCTCCACTGCTGTTGTTTTCCACATTAGAGCATTAATTGGTAACTCAAGTTCATAAAGATTTATATTTCAGAGTTGGCAGCTGAGACCCAGTTCCTGCTCTCTACTTACACCTCTGCTTACAAGGAATAGGAGTCTCTGCAACTTTCCTGAACTCCACCCCTTTTTTCAATCCAACTTCAGGACCTTCTCTGAAGGATTTAACCATGGAGCACCAGCCCAGTGCTTTCCAGATTGATTGAGGTAGATGGTTTTGCAGAGTGCAGCTTGGATTTTCCAAGAGCTGAATAGCCCTTGTGTTTAGGGAGTTTAAGGTGAGGAAACTTCCCAGCTGGAGGCCTTGTTTAATTCCCTCCTGTAGCAGGAATGAGATGATGCCAAGCCATACATCTGGGGTGATGCAGGCATGGCGTGCAAGCATCCCTTTGTACTGGGGGGAATGAGAGGAATAAGATGAGTGTTTCTAATTCACTAGAGAAGTAGCTAAAGGCCCAGTCTGGTACTCCCTGTGCTCTCAGGGATGGATCAGTCTCAACCTGAGCAGTTCACATAAGTAGACATGAGGCACAAAAGGGATGCCATCACTACTGAGCAGGGACACAAAGGGAAATCCTTACTTTTTTTCTGTATATCCCTTTTACTTCAAACATATAAACTGTAACAAATACAGAGGAAGGTAAACAGAATATTTATTTTCTCCTTTAATAAACATGAAGCAGATGTGCAGATACTCAGTGAGGAAGAGAACCACATAAATGAGAGTGGGAATAAAGGTAATTTCTAGGTTGTACAGCATTTATCAAGGAGATGGAAAAATGCTGGGAGTTGAAAGCAAGATTTAATGACAAGAGATGGTGATAAAAAAAGTTCATAACAGCTGAGTTTTATGTTAAGACTTGTAATAAAGGATCCTTTGGCCAAGTGGTTGTCACTGGCCAAAGTGATATCAACACAGGCAGGGTCTGAATTGACCCTTGTTTTCTGTTTCAGCAGAACCCAGGTGCTCTGGTGTAGCCGTGGCTGAGTGGGGATCAGTAGGACAGATTTACATGCAGAGCAGTTTGAAATTCCCATTTGCTTCAACTGAAATTTGGATTGGAAACTTGCCACTCTACCAAAAAAAAAAACCAAAAAAAAAGGAAAATAAAAAAAGAGCTCTGTGTTCCAGGGGATCTTCCTGGTTCAAGCCAGGGGCTCCAGTTTCTCAGCCTTCCCCATCCCTAGGGATTGTCCCAACCCCAAGTGGGTCATTTTGCTGGGATAGACTTCCTCAATCTGTTCTGCTAGACCTTTCTACTTTGCATAAATAATTGAGCATTCATTAGAGCAGGGTCTTGAGCCTGGCTTTCCCACAGCTGAGGTGAGTGCCCTGACCACCACACTATTGATTTTCCTATCCCGACCGATCAATCTTTCATTGATCTCATTGGTGCTAATTGGCAAAGGGGGTGCCCACAGGATGTCTGGTGGGAGCAGGAGACACACGTAACCCCTATGAAAATAATGCCATGTGTTACCCAGTGGCAATGACAAACACTGCTCTGTGAGACCTGTGTCTGGCATAGCTTCAGGTGCCCGTCTTGCACAAGACCAAACATCCTCTTTCTAATGATTCCAGTGGAAATGCTGTTGCCATTCACATAATATGTAATAACTGTGTATCCTCAGTAAAAACGTTTCTGCCTCATCAAGAAAAGCACAGTTGAGCTAGAGTCTGAACTGACTCAATTTATGTAACAAGATTCCTCTGTGTTTGCCCAAATTGGCATAGTTCCTCTCCAAGGGACTGAAAAATGACGGCAAATCCAGCATGAAGCCTGTTGTTATAGGAAGTGTAGGGAGTAGCACAAGTTTATTGTCAGCCTTCAAGTGTGCCTTTAGGTGGTCACCACATCCTGAGACGCTGCTGATAGAACAAGATGACATGTTTCTGAAGGCCTGCCAAGAGATTCAAACAGACAATGTTGAAGACTCTTGCTCTGCTTTTCTTAGCAGTTTACTATTTCCCTTCAGAATGAATATGAAATTATGCTGCTGTGAAGAAACCCACAGTGTAATGAGGGACGCTGGGAGAGATTAGCCAAGGCAGATAATGTCTTGTAGAGACTATCTCTTTGGAACCTTTGATACCAATTATACCATGACATCTCAAAAGGAAGTCACCTGTCTTAGCTGCAGAAAGATAGCCAAGAAAATCTAACAAGCTTTCTTTTTTTTTTTTTTAGTTCATTGTGCAATGAACATACACAATGATATAATAATCATTTCCCCTGGTACAGCAGGAAAAAAAAAGAATTAAGTAAAATTAGTTCCCAACATGAAACCATTATAAGCTATAATTTATTTCAGAAAGGGGAAAGTGTTAGGGAGAAAAGGAAAAAAAGAAAACCCCAAACCCTTTGCTGATAATTTGTTATGTTCTGGACCCAGTAAATGACCTTATACATATGGACTTAAGTATACTCAGCGGGTACAATACATCTAAAATGACATAGAGGATTGAGCCTAATTGATATCATTAGAGCCCTGGTCCTTTTACACTTGGCCTTTGAGATGTTGGTGTTACCAAGAAAGCTGCTTTTGATTTATTTTGCTTTTCTTCTTCATCCTTTTGCTCTCTCTCTCATTCTCTCTCTCGTTTCCCCCCTCCTCTCAAGTTCTGCTCAAAGGCCAGACCCTGGGAGATTAGGAACTCACGATCCCATCCAAGGGCTGCAGTGCTACAGATTGCAAATTCCTTTCTGAAGTGATAACTTCTAACAAGAGGCACTTGGTACATTTGACCAGTGTGCTTCTTAGGGGGAAAAAAAAGCAAAAAAGAGTGCAATTGTATGGATAAAATACCAGCAACATTTATTCTAGGTGACTCTCTTAGGGGTTAACATGTGCCTTATCTTTAAAGGGGATATTCTCTGGCAGCTTGTGTCAGAAAGAAGTTTGCTCAGCGTAGCGTAGATTGGCGTGGCTTACAAATTTTTAAATTGTTTTCATTTTAAACCAGTGAATCATATCAAAAACATGGTCATGATCTTCACTTAAAAATTCTGCAGTGAATATGTTACAATCAATTCAAGATTTCATTAGTGTTTTACAGATGAACTCTGAAAGTCGTCACTGACTTTTGAACATCATCTTTATACATAAATCCAATCTAGGTCTATGCATCCAGCATTTTCCAGGAGTGTTTATGTGCAACAAACAGTAGCACAGTACAGGTGGGAAGAGTTCTATATGATCTTGTACCTAGAAGTCTTGGAAGTCTCAGAATTTTGTTAGAAGATATTCTTCATTAGCTGGTTCTTGTGTTTCAATAGCCTTCTACTCTATTAGTTTATTTTTAAGAAAATCTGTTTCAATATTCCAGAAAAAAACCCCTGTTTAGTTGTAGTATATTTGGTTTTGTCCCATACTGCTCAAATGCAGTTTTGGCTGAGACTAATTTAAAATGTTTTATCAGCTATTCATTGAAAAGGAATGAGATTTAATGAACTTTTTGTAAACAAGAGAAAAAAAAAAACAAAACCACATTGAAATTGTTTAAAAGAAACTTCTCTAATTAGAAGTCACTTTTACCTGCATTTTAACTACATTAGCTTGGTCTGATCCAGTGGATCCTGAGTTGGACCATTACTCCAGCTCTAAAGGGAAGAACAGGCTCCAGACTACTTGAGAGCAGGGTTTTTTCCTTTGCTGATTGGGCTGGGAGTAACAATCAAAGGAAAGTTGGTGTTTTGTGGTGTCATTATGGTGAGTAATGCTTGAGCAGCAGTTGTCAAGGGGAAATGGGATTGGTATTCCAGTGTCCTTGCATCCTCATCCCAGTTGTTGGTGACAATCAGAAGGATAAATGCCTGTAGTGCAGTCCAGCAGGTGTTACTGCAAACACTGGAGCTGGAAGGATTCTCTAATGGTCTGAGCGTGGCTTCAGGAGAGAGGAGACTTATTAGAGGAGGGGGAGAAGGAAGAGAGAGAAAGAAAATGTTTTAATGGAAAACATGCAATCAAAAATAACCCCCTGTCCTACATCCTTTATTCATCTGCTAATTGAAAATGGGAGACTTGTGAACCCAAAGTGCAGATGAGCACATCCATGGCCTCTCCCAGCTGCCCTCGGAGAGGCCGAGTGCCGTGGCACACACTGTGCACAGGGAGCAAAAGGGCACAACAATTAAAAGGGAAATGCAAAGTACAGTTCTTGAAATGTCATGCACGTTCACAGCACAAAATGCCAGTTGGGCTCCTCGTCGTATTCCCTGAATCCTTCTTTTCCTTTCTCCTGTAATTTTTGGTTTTTGTCTTGCCTTGATTTTGTTACCCATGCATGTTGGAAGGTGACAGCAGAAGAAGGGCACACACACACACACACAGCTGTAAGCTCAACATCACCACCTCCATAAAAACCACACATTTACCCCTCCAACATCTCACTTCCCAAATGTCCACTCCCCCAGCACTTCCACCCCCCAGTGCCTGACTCCATAACCCCCCTGCACCATTAACACCCATCAGCAGCCAGCTCATTTTTATGGTCAGGGAGCATTGTGGCCCAGGCTTCCCTCTGGGCTCAGATCACATAACTATAAATTTACTCTGGAGCCTCTCATTCCTTGTTGGCTCGCTACATCCTCGGGCCTTCCTCCCTCCTGCACTTTATCCCTGCTTTTCTCTCCTTGGCATATGCACCTTGACCCAGGCAGCCTCGCACATATGCAAGATACAAAAAGTCCACCAGCTGTGATCAACAGTAAATAAATCTTGATGCCAGTATTAAGTTACCGCAATTTTATCCTCTCTCTCTTCCCTTCCCCACCCCTTCATCGATGGGAGAAGAATATGAACTTGACATTTGCTCACTGAAAGCAGATGGATGAGGTAGGTCAGCATTAGGTGTAACCCTAGCACTGTTTCTTTGGGTTTCCTGAAGGATGGAGCTAAAAGAATTCTCCTGTTGGGTCAGAGGCCACATTAGTCATTTGCTTAAAGAAGAACTGTGCAGAATTAATCAAAATGAAACACAGGTTTTCATGTCTCCCTCTTATTCAGAATCTCTCAGTCCTTTTTTCCATTCCTCTTAGAGGAAGCAATGTATTTTATCCTTTTACACCTTGTCCTGCAGAGGTTTTGTTCGGAGTGGTGTCACAGGCCTTCCCCTTCTGTGTAGAAAACCATTTTAATCAGGATAAAGCCTCCATGTGATACTTGTAAAGGTCATCTGAAGCTGGTGTGTTAGTACCAGTGCAACCACAAAAAAAAGACTCAACCCTTCATGAAGAAGTTTTGAGTTGAAAAGAATGATTCTATTCACTGCATTTTTCCAACTTAAAAGGAAAGTTAAAAGAGCAGCTCTAACACTCAGAAGCAAAAAACTTTACATATTTTGTTTCACTATAACCTGAGGAGAGCAAACTATTCAGGGAGAAAGTCTTTCATTCTCGTTTCAAGAGCTATACCCCGAAACTGATTAAGAGCCTGACCTTACCATAAAACAGGTCACAGTAATATTTTTAGGGGTTTCTTTTTTTTTTTCCTTTTTTTTTCCTTCCTGAGGTTGTTATCTTGGTCAGGGAGGTACCAGGGTATTTATGGTTTACAGTTTAAATCATCTCACAAAGGAAAAAGTTTCTTTGGACTGAAAGCTTTTGGCAGCAAACTTTCACCTGCTATTTTAACTGTTCCCACTATTTGGCACACTTGCCAATAAAAGCTTAAAATAGTACATCAAGATTTTGGTTTCTCTTGATATTTTTTTCCCATCTTCATTTTTTCCCCCGTTTTTCAAATGCTGGAACTTCCTATTTGCTATTCCTGAAAACTATTCCTGTTAATAATTTAGTTGGGATTTGTGAGATGGGCATTAAGGGTAGGACAAAATGTCCTTATTCTTCAAGAACTTTCATGTTCTTCAACTGTTTCCCAGCCATGCCCAGCAGTCTGAAACACTCTTGCTCCTCCAGCACTGCAGCAAAGTCATCACAAGCATTCTAGAAACTGGCTTGTCCTTGTTAACTCAGCTGTAAACCAGTTGAATTTCCACTGCCCTGAAAAATAATCCAGTTTATTCAGATGCATTTATAAAGCAAACAGCAAAACCACCCACTGTCAGTTGCTCACACATTGGCATATGCACACACAGACACCTTCAGCAGCCCATATAGCACTGACAGTATGCACAGCTGTTATATTTTACGCTATTTGATGCTCAATAATTAGCGCCTGTTAAGGAAAAAAGGAGAGATGCCACACTACCTTGCAACAAATAGCAGGAATCAGTATGTCCAATTTATCAAGACCTACTGCTGAAAGGAAGATTCCTGTTATAATTTCACATGATGTTGCTGTCACTATTACACTTGTCAGCACTATGATATCAACAAAAGACTTGTGGTGTATCTCGCAGGCAATGACTCTTCCTCAGATTCGCTGAAGTGAGACAAGAAAACCACACAGATGCTTGGTATTGTCTTAATTTAATTGGAGGTTTGGGGTTTTTCGGGGTTTTTTTTTCTGTATTTGGCACTTTTACTGATATTTTTTGGTAAGAGAAGTGGCTTGAGGATTGAACTCCAGTCTCATTCTCAGCTGCAAATATTTTGTGATAAGAAAACCATTTAAAATTGAGGAACATGATGCATTCAGTCATGTTCTTAGCATGTGCAGGGAGCAACTAGCCTGGCTTCAGACTGGTCCTGCAAGTGATGGAAAATGGCTTGTGACCCTCCTGTGATTAAGAGATTTCTATTAACAAAACAAGTTTGTTGCATGGAAACTGTGCAGATTCATGTGCAAGGCTTCAAGACAACCCAACAGTATAGAATAATAATAGAATCAGAGACTGGTTTGGGTTGGACAGGACCTTAAGGATCATCCAGTTCCAAAATCCACCTGTCATGAGCAGGGACACCTTCCACTAGACCAGCTTGTCCCATGCCCCATCCAGCCTGGCCTGGAACTCTCCCAGGGATGGGGAGCACAGGTATGTGATAGAGGGATCTTCTGTCTTTCCTGATGTTTTAGCTGCCTGCAGCTCAGCAGGGAGACCATGGCAGGCAGATCATGCTGGAGGCTAGCCGTGGCTGTCAGGGTTTTCAGCTGGGTTCTAGGAACTCAAGGAGACACCAGGATGTCCCCAGCAGCTCCTGGTGGTTCCTCAGCCTCAGAGAGACCTGCATGAGGCAGCTGAACTACACGTGAGGCAGGCTCTCACCAGCAGATCCATGTGTAGCTTCTAGAGCAGAAGATCCAATCTGTGATGTATCCAGAGATCAATAAATATGCACATGTGGGATTATGAAAACAGAAATGAGATCCTGACCATGTGTCTGAGAACGTAATCTGCAGACAGGCTGGAATTCATGTCCACACATTCCTTATGGACAAATGAGGCTCTGGTGTGTGTGAATTCTTCTGGATGAGTTTGATGGAATAGAGATGTCGTAATTTGCATACCCTGTATTTAAACCTCATGGATTGGGTATCAATTAGATGTGTTGAAGTCTCTCTAGCAGTACAATCTCTCTGATTATACACAGTAGTGTTTTCCTAGGCCGCTCTTGCTGCCTTGATTCCCTTGTTGTTTCACTCCTCACCCTGGCCTGTTGTACATCCATGTGCAGAGATGCTCTACTTCATCAGGAGTAATTTTTCAGTGTCATCTAAAGGTTTACTGCTCTGATTCTGCAACTTTTGCTTGCTCTGCAGCAGCACTGCTCAGTCTGATATTTTCAAATTGCTTTAGGCCTCATTGCCAATTGTAAACTTTCAAAAAATATGAGATTGGCTTTGAAACCATGAATCCTTTTTTTCAAGCAATTAGTTTTGTAAATTCTGGCACAAAAAAAAACACTTCATTTCTTCATTATTTGTTTTTTTTCATCATTTACTGCCAGTTTCAACAGATTTTCCTGTAGCTGCAGTTTCTTTGGTGGATGCTCTTATGCCTAATCCTGTGTGTCCCCTTTCCTGTGTTTTTCCCTCTGGCCACCAATGGAACAGCCACAGCCACTTCTACACAGCCACCTGTTTTCACAAGGATTGTTAGAGCATCATTATTTTTGTCGAGTGTGTCCTTCCCTGTCCCCAGCATAAACACCTTCTGATCACATGAATTTTCTCTTCAGAAAGTAGGCTATAAAAATTAACAGATGTCATAGTCAGGGTTTTTTTGCCCTGTGGATTCTGAGTCTTGCATTTAAACTCGATTGATGTTTTCAGATCTGATATTTTCAGTTACCCCTGTAGCTGTGAGAACTAGGAAAGTGTGTTTTGGTCTTTCAAAATCCACCTGAAAATCCTATGATTCTCTGCCCTGGGGATGTGAGGGAGACTTCAGTACTTCCAAGAAAATCACTAATAGAGTGATAACATTTGTAAGCCTGCAGTTCTGAGCTCTGTGTAGGCATATGATTCACCATCCAAAATCGATGTGATTCCCTGGTAGTGCTGGTTAAATCAAGGGTGTTTTGTTGTCAGGAGACAGGCCCAATTTCCAGGTGAGTAATCTTTCTCTCACTATGCAGACCACTGCAGATTAGTTGGATGCTGTTGAGCAGCACTGTTTCTTCCCCTTATATAAAAATAATTTTATCTTTAAAAAGATCAAATTAGGAGGCAGTGCAGGATACTGGTCACTCCACAGATTTCCAAACTGGCCTACGGAGTCTTATTTTCCTTTCTGACATTCCAAAGCATTAAGAGACCACGGTACTTTTCAAATTCATTGTGTTTTCTATGTTTTTACAGAACTTATATTCACAATAAATTCCTTAATATCATCTTCACATAGTTTGAAATCTGGATGCAAATTCATGCAGCAGAGCAGATATGTCTCTGGCTTTTTTCAGGATGAAATTGGCCTTGAAGCTGCTAAATGTGCTAACACTTAGGTAGTGTGTAAATCCCCTCACCCAAAGAAAACAAAAGGCCTTGGAGTTTCCATTGGGTTCTTCCTCCACTCACCCCAGAAAGCAGCTGAATTAAAGATCAGGTTATTCTGTCTTAATTCATCATATGTGTTTTTCCATCTGCACATTACAACTGAAGATATATGTATATATATATAAAGTAACAAAGTTTGTCTGATAATTATAATTGAGTCAAAGATGTTAGTATGCAGTGGTTAAGAATTTTATATCTAAGCAACCATCAGTCACTCCAATGATTTTAGCATTAGAAAAAAAATTTTAAAAAATCAATGAATGCTAAACATCTAAGTAGTGTTTCTGAGCATATGACTGTGCAATGACCAATTTGCAAAGCCACATTAAGAGAAATATATGAGCAGTGCTTTCCTTAGGGAATGGCCATACAACAGAGCGTGGGTATTTGTATAAAAGCTAATCCTCCCACGGAGTTATATCAATTAAGTACAGTTAAGGGTAATAAAGAAAATATACTGTTATCTGGGCTATATATTACTATCCCCTGATTTTAAAAATTGCAGTGAGGTCAGTGGTGTTGGTACTTGTTACTTACAAGTAAAGTGCTGCCTGAGTTTTGCTGTCTGTCTATGTGTGTGTGTGTCTTTTTCTTTTTCAGTGGCCTGTAGTGGCCTTGGAATGGGAGGGGGGAAGTGAAAAGGATCAATAATGCCACCTCTTTAAATACCAGAGTGGATTTAGTGTGTGTGAGCAGTGGCAGACTGACAGGCAGCAGAGCTGAAGTCCCACTGTTCCCCAGCATGTGCAGCCAGGGCTGTTCAAACCCCTCCTGGGCAGCCTTGCAGTGTTACCACAGCTTTGACCTGTCTCTGGACACTCTTCCCTCCTTGCAACTGAGCCTTTTGCTTCGTTTCTGAGGCTACCACCAAATTAGTTCCAGTTGCAATGGTGTAGTATTTTATTGAGGAAGAAAGGCATGGTTTGGTTTTCATTTTAAGGTGGACAATTTCCAATAGGAAATGGATATTTTAATATGCTTTTCTGTGTTGTAGTAATGAGTTGCTTACTTTTAAGAGCATAGCAGAAAGAAAAACCACACAAATAAGAGGGTCTAGTTTCCAATGGTTCAAATTGCACATCCTTTTTCTGGGAGTAAGCAAAGGCTGTATGTGTTTTTTTGCAGCAGAGATTATTCATTTTCCTCTGACAAATGACATATCAGTGCCAACTTCAGTTTAATTTTTTCTTCTAAAGGGATGGACCTCTGAAGACAAAGCTTAGATAAAAAGGAATCTCAGAGTTCTCTGTGATATAACAGAGCAGTTCTTTGTTTCTCCAGAGACCCAAGGTCGTCCTCAGAAGTGTTTCCCCTCTGGGTGTCCCAGTCCCTCTCTTTCCCACTGTCACACCTTGGACTTCCAGGGAAGTCACAGACCCAGAATTATTTCATTTGGTTGAACACCAGCAGTTCAAACACTGCTTGAGAGATGCCAAAAGGCACAACTGCTCTGTTTAGGGTGGATTACTTGAGATGTTCAAAAATTGCACAAAGGCTTTTCGTTCTGAACATCTGGAAATCTGTACAGCACTAGAAAACCCCCAACCTCAAAACATCTTCAAAATCTTGGTTCTGCCAATGCATATCTGCCTCCTTACCTCTAGTCTTACGTACTGAATAGTACCTGGAGTTTGGGAAAACCTGGATTTTGAACCTGACAGTGATGTTACAATAGACATTTTACCTACACAGAGCCCCACATCAGGAAAAGCACAGAGGTTAATTCTCAGCACATGCTTAAAACCTATTGAAGTCAAACAGATATTTAGATACAGATGTGGGAAATATGTTTATGGGTGTTGTTGAACAAGGGCCTTAAATGCATTAACAGTTTGCCACTTGATGTTGCTAGCCAGTAATATGTTGCACTTTGGCTCTGCTAAAAATAACAATAAAACAGTTGTTCTGTAATTTTTCTGCTATAATTGAATGATCCTGTGTTGTGACTCTGCCCAACTTCGTGAACCAGGCAACACCACATCCATCTTGGAAGTTTCCCCCTGCTTTCCTGGTGTCCTTAAATCATTTGGTCTAAAAACATTCAGAGATGGGATTTTTTTAAAATAGTTAATCTTTTGGAAGCTACAACTAGACCAAGAAAACCCCAGTCACTTTCTAGAGATTGTCCATAGGAAAATAAATCTGGGATAATTTTTTGAAAGAACAAGAGCACCTTTAAAACCATGGAATTGATCTAGTTTTTGAAGTTGCTTGTTCAGGGATGGATTTTAGGCTTCCCATTTCCTGCAAACCTAGTGATCTTGCACAAGGACCCCAGGATCCAACTTGGTATTTGGAGATCTGTTTCATGGATCTATTACTGCAAGGAATAAATAAAATAAAAAAAAAGAATGTGGGAGTGAAAACAAGCTAAGCCAAAGAGAACAAAAAAATAAATTAACTGACTACTCAATTTAGTAGTTTCTTACATATTCTGGTCTTCTGGATCAGATTTGTGTCCTAGAAGACTGGCCTTTTCCATTAAAACAGGGTAGCACTAGGAAATCCACTGCTGGGACTGAAAGCAAGCACTGGGATTCATTGAGCTGCCCTGGAAGTTCCATCAGCCTTGGTGACTGGCTGGGGACATGTGGATTGCTTGAGAAAATTCCATCTCTCATCAGTTTCAAAGCAGAAAACCTGACAAAATAAGTTTGAGCATTAATATAATTAATCGTGTTTTAATTATTATTTATGTCTTTGTAAAAAAAAGTTGGAAAATCTGCCCTTCTGATTTTTACTGGGTTTTGCCCCATTTTCACTCAGGAGTAGATGACAAAATGTTCACTGCAAGGGTCATTAGACTCCATTTGTATGATACATAAAAAATGTCTTACCAAAATCGTTTTAGAGAGACAACATTAAAAATCACTTTCTGGAGCAACCCAGATGTTTTGCTGCAAGAGTCACTGTTACAAGGTGAAGTCCATGATTTACAGCATTGTCCTAGACAGGTAGCAGGGACTTCCCTTCCAGTTGTTTAGGTAGGGCAGATCCACTTATGAGGGAGAGTTTACCCACAGCATCAGCTACTTCTTTGATAGGGTAAATAGCTGGAAGTAAAAAATCTGTCAAAATCCAGCAGGGCACAAGCATCACAAAGCCACGGTATTGAGTTGTTGACATTATTGCAAAAACCTCCAACAGCCCCTGGCTTGGTGTAAAGGCCCAGATGCCATCTAAGACAGAACACTGCATGAGCATTTCTTTAAGCAGAAATCTTTTTCACACTCAGTGAATTCTGAACTACTGTAAGGGAATAAAACAAAACCAAGACAAGCAAAATAAAAGAATAAGAATAAAGAAAGCAACAGAAGAGGAGGTGGCAGATATTAAAAAGAGAATGAGGGGGGAAAAAGGTGGTTTCTGTCTGTTTTGTCCTACAGGCAGAAGTGCCAGAACAAATCAGCAGGTCTTCAGGTGAATTTTCTAGTTACAGTAGATGAAGCATTTCGTTGGCCACTTTGACAGATTGTTAACGTTAGTTGGGCTGAGTGTGATTAATTCTGCTGCTCTGTCAGTGACAGGAGGAAAAGGTTCTGCTAAAACCGAGCAGAGGTGACTCTGCTAGAATTCGTTAGAGGGGCTCGGAGCAGGGGAAACACGAGGCAGAGTCGTGTCAGCTTCCCAGCTGTGGTCTTCTGGATCAAAGGAAAGATGCTGCTGATTTGAAATGAAAAGTTGGGGGTTTCCCTAATGTGATCTGGCGTAGGGAGCGATTGATATGGGGTTGTCCTTCCCCCGCTTCAGGCGAGGGAAAAAATGGATCCGGATGTGAGCAAATAGTACAAAGAGAAGGCAGAGCTGCTAAGCTACATATTTTAATGCAATTTTCAAATGTGTGAGCTGTCAGGTTTAAAAAATAATAATAACACAGGGTCATTCCTTAGCCTGCTAACAGATGTGTCCAACATTTGGATCTTAGTGCAAGGATCTTGCCTTAACCAAAATGAATTCATCTTATACATTGACAGTAAATCTCTCAGCACCCTTAAAATATAACTCTACTAATAAATGAGAAAGAGAAGACATCTGAGAAACTGCAAGTGTCTGCTTAAAATATATAGAGTTAATATCAGCAACTGGTCAGTGAAGTCAGAGTGATTGGAGCTCTCCTGCTCACCATTCCCCGCTGCAGAATCCGGATCCAAAGGCAGATTCACACCTCATGTTAACACAGCGTACAGCAGTAAAGCTCCATTGATTTCAGCCTGGTTATTACTGATTTTCAGTCATTCAAGGGAGGAAAACAGATATTTCTGTGTGACTCTGTGGCCAAAGCAGCAAAGCATGCTCCCCCTGGCTCTGGTCAGTCCAGAGCCAGCATAGCCAGTGATGTTTTATCACGAGCACTTGTCTCTAACACCAGTGTGGAAGCTTGAAGGAAGGTCACTTGATGTTTCCAGGCAGGAGCAGAGCAGGGGGATGCCAAATTAGCCATGAGGTGCTGGGAATAGCTGTGCATGGGATAAAGCTCTGGAGTCACAGCAGAAATGTTATTCTCGCAGCACAAAGGGTGCACACCTCAAAGCACAGAAACAAAAATATATGGCAGTGGCACTAAAAGATTTGTGCAGAAATCTGGTGGCAGGATTTATTTGTAATCTTTTCTGGCTAGCTGAATTATTTGAGGAATAAAGTAGTTATCCTATATATCTTTCTTAATGCATAATTCTGTAATATAAACATCTGTAACTTGCTAATTTTTTTTTATTCTGAAAATAAGAGTGAAACATAAGCAAATAGAATAATAGCATTGTGTGTAAACTTAAGAAAATGATCTGAAAATCACGTTTTAAGCTGTGGGAGTTGTTTTTCCATGATCTTTCATTTCCCTTTGAAACTGAGCAGTCCCCTACAGGTTTTGGAAATACAATTTTTTTTCCAGGACTTGAGAGGGATCCATCATGTTTGCACTTTCCCATCCTTAGGATCAACCAGATGTGTTTAATTCCCATTCCTTGCTGGGTTTATCTGCAGTGACTGAAGAGATAACTTCCAACAGGGTAACCTTGGAGATAAGGGGGGGCAGACAGCTGGGACAGTAACCTTCTGCAGCCCCACGATTAATCCAATATGGTTATGAATCAGAGCTCTTGGTCATCACAGCTTGGAAGTTCAACATCTTTCTGTAATCCAGAATTACTGCTGCCCATTCACCTGTGCTATAAAAACTGCAGCCTCAACAGAGGAATTGATGGACACTAAACTAATGCAGCAGAGGAGTCAAAAATTTCTAGTTTTCATTGTTGTGTAAAAAAAAAACCCAACATAATGGTTATTGAAGCATGGAGCTTCAGAATCTGCAAAACTGAACGAGATCATTATAGTCCTAATTGAGCAAAGCAAATAAAAACATGCTCAGCTCTAAGCACTTGGATAATCCTGATCCTTCTGACCAGAATTTAACCAAGGATGTAAGACTGTGCTTAATGTTCAACATGTGAGGAGTTGACTTCTCAGGGTCTTGAGCATATGTTTAATTTTTTTACTGAGTTAGGGCCATATGAATGGAAATGACATTTGTAGTTAGTGTCTAGGCTAAATCAAGCCACATGCCTCAGGGTATGAAATAACTATCAGATGGACACAGTAGAGCAGGCTTCTCACTATAAAATACTCACCAGAGATTCACTTTTCCTAGGTAGGTTCATGGCAGTTCATTTGGAAATCAGGCTATTAGGTTAATATATTTAAGGAATTATTTGTTAATATGAGGTTTCAATGCCTTGCATAGCTTCAGTGAAGGAATAATTTACCAAATAATGGACAATAAATAACTCCTTCAGTTAACTTTTCTGACTTTTAGTGTTCCCAAATTCTCCAAGGAAGAGATCACACTGTTAGCAGCCTAATGATTACTTGGAACAATTTGTGAATTTTTGAAACAATCAGTTCTTGGTCCAATCTGTCAGGCAGCAGCAGCAAACATTCCACTGTGCAGGTTATTGGTATGGCCAAGTCAGTCAGTCAGAACAGGAGTAGCTCCCTCTGCCTTTGGTCACATATGACTTAAATTCATTTTCTAATGAGCAATTTCCTGAGTTGCCCTAAATTTATAATGTGTGAAGGAAAGAGAGATTTTATTCCTTTTGATAACACCACGGAAGAGAAAAAAAAAAAAAAAAGAAAAGAAAAAAAGAAGGCAGAATGTGGTTTGGTTGATTTGGCTCAAATATATATTATAGCATGTCCTAATGTTTGATAAAGATTTTTGTTGCTCCCTATGACCTTTGACAAAGTCCTGGTTAGTTATATAGACCCTAATTCTAGTTTAAAATAAAAGTAGGTTTCATCTTACTGGGTATGGCTAAGCCAATATATTGCCATTTTCTTTATGATCAATATCAGCTAATAAAACACCACATTCTTTTGAAGCATGCTCAGAGAAGGTGAAAGCATCTTGGCAAGACTGACATGTTACCTCTCCTATGCCGAATTAGCAGGAAAAAGGGAAGTAGAATAAAATAAGGAAAGTAAAACAAACCAAGATTAAATAAAAATAAAATAGGTCCTTAAGAAATAAGTTTACTACTGGCCTAGATGCTGGTTTATGGAAATAACTTCACTATAATTTAGTGGAAATATTTATAACTTCCAAGTATCCATATTAGATCTGAGAATGTAGATGTGAATGGAATTCAGAAATATTTACTACATTGACCTTACACCAATAAGACTTTCTAAAAAAAATATTATGGATTGCATTTGTAAGTACTATATGGAAGTGTATTTTTATTTCCCCCCACTTTTACCTTTCCATGTGTGCCCAAAGTTTGCATTATTTCAGTCGGATGTAGCTTGCATTTATTCAGTCACAATGCCAAAAGGAACAATCCAACATTTCCTATTATTTGTTTTCATATTCTGTGCTTTACTGTGCTTTGAGCTGGTGTGTCTGCCTGTGCAGCCATGTGGTGGCTTCGCTTGGGGAACTGATTTGCCTGAGAAAGCCATGAAAGAGAAGATCTTAGGTTTCATTTCTCTTTTGATGGATCAATTCACCAATCCCATTCAACCTGTAGTTACAAAAAGTCCTGGCATAAAGAAGAGGCAGTGATATAAAATCCTTCCATGACACCACTGCCATGTGAAAAATGGTTATAAAAAGCTAATAATTTTTTACTGTGAGTTAAAGCAGCCTTTTTCTCTGGCTTGCTTTCCTGTAGATTCATGCTGAAAACCCACAACCACCTGTATATTGTGCCACTGAGGTTGTGACTCAAACTGAAATGTGCTGTAGATCTTCCATGGTTAGATGTGGGTGCTGCCTCTGATTAAGATCATTGGAGTTTCCCTTCCTAAGAGGAGAAACACCCCAAACCCTGCCATGCAGAGCCACTCAAATAGCTCTGGGAGCTACAGCATTACCTGCAGAGAAGCTATCACTGGTTGTGGTGAACCTTGATTTCCTTTGTCTTAGTTATGCTTTCTTTCATTTTTTTTAAAGACAAAAGAATTCCAAAGAAATATAATATTAAGACAATTCATAAATCTGTAAATATGGAGACTCCAAACCATTATGAAATCCAGTACAACTTCTGGTTTCCTCACTTGTTGTACAACTGCAGGTCTGAATCTTACCTAATGCAACTTAGAATGAATCTTCTCCAGAAGCAAAGAAATCTCATCTAATTATCAGTTTACACCCAGGGTGTGTGGCTGGAGGGACTGAAATAGCAGAACTGTAGCAATTATAAATACCTCTGCCTGGCAACCTCTATTTCTCTTGGGGAATGAAGACTCAAATAAATGGCATTGGCTTGGTGGAAAAAGCTGCCAATGGCCTGTTCTCTTGGTCAGACATTTTTGTTGCTCCCTTTGGTGTTCCAGGGGAGGAGAGGTGGATGAAGAAGCAGAATCCCAATTATGGTCCACTCTGGTTTGAAATATCTAAAGCTGGGCTAACTGTTGCTACCAGAGGGATAACTCCAGATAAACATCTTCCTATCTGAGATGGGATTCTTGGCCATGATCCCCATCCAACTACCATTTCACAGACAGATGTTTGCTGATAAACACATTGGTTACAGCACCTGGGAGTTTTATGCAGAGATTTTGGTGGTGTAATTAGGAAAATAATACAAAGAGTTCTTCAACATCAGCTATCTTCTGAAACCTAAAATAATAATTGCCTACAATGCCCTTTTTCTGTGTCTGTAATATAATGACCAGCACTGTGTGTTTTATTTGGACAGTGGCTTTAAATACTCACTTTGGTTTGATAACACCACATTAACAAATCAGGATCGAATTGTTGTCTGTGTTTGTGGAAATGTATCTGGCTCACCCCAGAGGTTTTGAGAATTTGGCCACTCCCCTTTAGTCATTATAGAAAGAGACCTGCCAAGATGAGAAATTACACCAGGAGGGTTGAATATTAGGATTAATTGTCTTGAACCAGTGCAGTGGAGCAGGTAGGCAAGTCAAATCGAGGTGGGGATAATGAGGGCCAATAGGCAGCCTGTATTGTCTTCTTTCATAAAGAAAAGTATTTAAAAGAAACTATTTCCCATCTTTCAGCACAACTAAAATTGGAATTTAAAGCTTCTGCATTTTCAGCAATGGGAAAATTACAGTGTTCAATAAAGGGAGGATTTCTTTTTAAATGGGAGAAACCAGGTTGAACAAAGATCATTTGTGGGCCATTAGCTCTTTCTTCGAGGGTAGCTTAGCACCAGCTTTCCCCTGAAGCTGATAGGATTGGTCTAACCTTTTAGACCTTTGATATTGATCTTTAGCCTTTTCAATTGGACATTTTTACTGTGCTTAAACTGTATCTCCTGGTTGCTTCAAACACTTAATTGTGCTGAAAAGTAGTAATTCATTTAAAGGGAGAGGCAAAGTGGGCTAAAGAGGGGAAGGTAATATTAACTGGAACATGACAATGACAATCAGTTAATAAAGAGAAACGCTTTGGATCCTTCCAAAGACTGAAGATTTTTGTTTAAAGTGAATTGGAATTATGAAGGTTTAATGTTAATCTACTTATTATCCTTTACTGCCTTCTGTCATTGCCAATGACTTGCCAGACAGTGCTGCAGAGTTTTAGTATCTCTGAAATGGGAAAGGTCCCAAACCTTTCCCTTTCTATAGCAGCTCTACTGTGCCCCCATTTCAAAAGATTCCTATTGCTATCTAAAACTTAGAGAGACCTTCAAACAGACCTTTGTTTTGGCTTTAATCCTTTAGCCAGCTGTTTGTTCAGTTGTCTCTCCAGCGCTGTTCCAGCAGACTGCTTTGTGTTTCCTTGGCGAGTTTACATTTCATCACAGAAATATCACAGGCCTTTGAAAACAGAAGACACCCATTCTTGTGAGATACTGGTTCAAAGTAGTGAACAATCAGTTCAGATTAACTTTTCAGGAAATTTCCACCTTTCAGAGCCAAGTTCTTGAGAGGTATTTCCAAGACTGGTGAAATCAAAGTATTAAAAAGGAAATTCTATGGCCTTGGCACACTCACTCTGCTCTTCAAGGAAATCACTTGTGACAATAATAGGATTTTAGCCCAAGAAGAAAAGTTGAATCCAGATTTGGCCCACAGTCTGGATAAATTAATCTTCCACTCTACAGAGTTGCTAATGAGGACAAGGATCTCTATTTTGCATGCAAAAATTTAGTCAGTAAATTCCAAAAAAGATTCTTCACCAGTACTTTGTATAGATTCCAGGATGCTTCAGAAGGTATTTTAGCTCCTATTTTCCATGTATGCAAACATACTTACATAAGAAGCCTGATAAACTTCAGCAAACTCTGTATTTCCTGACCCTATCAACCAAAATATTTGGTGAATGCATTTGGCTTAGTATTGTGGATAACTTTCATGATCTGAATCCACTATCCATGATGACAGAAAGCATTATTTTTTCCCTTCTTTTTTCAAGATTTATAGATTGTATCCACAAAGCACCATTGTATTACTGTACTTGAATTCTACCATCCAAAATGAAATTTTTATATACCATCTATCAATGTGAGCTGAGCACAATGAATAGAAAAGACAGCTCTCTATCTTATCAATAATGAAAGAGTACTTCACTTCCCAGAAGAAATAAAGTGGGAGACTTCGTACCTATTTCTCCTGGAAAGCACTCCAGGATTTCACAAAGGATGTATATCAACATATTCACCTTGGACCCACCAAATAAATACCCTTCAGCTCTGTAACTGCTAATTTTCCTGATCAAGCTCCATTTAATGTACCTGCATTTTGATGTCCCAGCTCTTAGTGGTGTTCAGAACAGATTTGTACACACTTGAGTGAAGGAAGAGTTGAAGCCACTTTGAAATTCTGGCTATTGTTAAGATTGTGTTTCACTTACATTTAATTTGAGGTGTTTCACTTTACAAGAATAATGAAGCACTATGTTCTGAAGTCAGAAATTTTCTTACCAAGGCCCTGTAAGTCTTAGTTCTTTTCCTAAATTTAACAAGAGTTCTAATTTCTGACTTGTGTCTATTTAAACATAAGTACATTTCCCATGGCTCTGTGTGAACTGTAAAAACTGAGTGATACAATAGCTGTCTTTACAAAAAATAAATTAGAACGTCCCATGGAAAAAAAAATAAAAAATCTGTAAACATGCAACTGTTCCCAATAGCAAGCATAATTAATAGCAACTGTAATGTAGTGTAATGGTGTAAGTCAGAAATAATGCTACCACCATTAAATACACATATGTTAACAAGATCACAAGGAATGAAAAAACATTCACATTTCAGCCATCCATTAGTCTCTCAGCTTTGCTGTCTACAAAGGGCCTGTACCAATGATCTTATGTTAATACAGTGTGTACTGCTTGGGAGGCAGCACCAGGGAATGCAAAATAGAGCAGGAATTGCTGCAAAGATTGGATCAAATTTTTGCACTACATAAATTCACTGCAAAGATCCTCAATACATTAGGATGTAATTTGTCTAAAGCTTCAGAATTAGTGCATATTGTGAGGCAGCTTTATGGCAAAGAAAAGGTGGCTTTGTTTTTCTAGGAATTTCTGGAGAAAAATGAAAAAGTGAGGGACTGGTTTACATATATTCTGTAGTGTTGGATAATGCTGTTTATCCACATTTCCCAGGGCAACTGAGCATAGCAGATACATGATTCAGTGCATATAAAGCTCCTTAAAATCAGTGGCAAAGCATCAAGGTGGTGATTCTTCCCTCTGGTATCTCACAGGTGGGACCATGGAATATCTCCTGTGTAAAAAAAGGTATTTTTCTCATACTCAGTGAAGTGTGGGTTATTTACTCCACAGAATGTCCTTCCTGCAGCTGTCCAGGGACACTGGCCACGGGGTGCTAGACATAGCTCAGCCATAGCTCAGTGACAGCCCTGTGCTTTAGGAGTTCCTTTCAAAGAGTTGAAGGTAAAAAAATAAAGGGATAAAAAGGGGGCATTGTAGCATGACTCATTTTTGTGAATTAGGAAGAGCAAATTCTCTTTACCAGACCAAGCTGCAGAAACTTTGAGCAGAAGTTTAGCATTCTAGGAAATACAACTATTTTTTTTTTTATTAAATGTATGGTATTGATAATTATCCATCTTACTTTAAATTCTGGGGGGAAAAGAAGGTATTTCATCATAATTTCATCTAAACCACAGAGGGTGGTTACTAAAACTTGGTTGAAATATTTTCAAAAACATCTCTGGGTGTAATGGTTTTTAAATATCCTGTGAAATTTCCTTTTTTTCATTTCTTTTTTTTACTTACCTCATAGAGTAGTACATCATGAGTGACATTTGGTGGGGATCATTGACTGTCTAAGAGAGGCGGGCCGTTCCTCTGCATATGGATTTGGTATTTAAACTTGGATTTAAGAAAGTTGGATTATATTATTTCAAGTTCACACAACTTCTTTTCTCCTCAACACTTGCATGCTGTGACAGAAACACCGCCTGCCTTTGAGTGGGTACGGTCCCCTGTGGTTTATCTTTATTCAACAGTTTATAGAAAGTAACTTTTTAGCTTTAGGAGACCTTCAAAGTTTCTTCTCTTGGCGTTGGGGTCTCTGAAGCATCTCAGTCTGCAAGAGGAGATATTTCAGCCATCTAAAATATGCCCTAGGTTTATATGTAACTTAAAAAAAAGAAGAAAAACCATAAAAGATTAGTCATAAAATGGTCTAATTGGCCAGAAGTCTCTGTGGTGGTAGTGTGTTTTATTAACTGGAAGAGACATCACAGACAGTACTCTGAGATAAATCTGACCTGACTTCTGCTAATGTTTTCTAAGAATGGAATAGCAGGCTGTGAGGGAATAATTTAGATTTTTCTTCAGGGAAAGTGAAGGTTGATTTTTTTTTTTTTCCTCTTTGCTTCTCCCCTCACCTCCCTCCCTCAAATCTTTTGTGAATTAATTTTCTATTTCCTGTGATCAGGGTTTTTCTCATACCTCATTCATTCCAAACATTGCATTGAAAAATGTCAAAGATTAGGACAAAGGACGAAAGAACTGTGCACCTCCCATCTGGGCAGCATAAGTAATGACAGGGTCAAGATTGAAGTCCATGAATCCCTCCATTACCTCACTCTCCCACTTTCTATTTCATTTTTAAGGATGCCCTGAAATGTGAATACTTCTTTTAATGCCTTATGAGAGTTACTGTGAGAAAGGTGATCAAAAGGACTCTGCTGGCTTGGGTGCCCTTTATCTCCGAGGAAGGTGATGCACAGCATCTGGAGATGATGGAACGCATGATTAACATTACCACAGAGAATGATTAATATCTTCTTAAAGCACCTACTTCCAGATTATCCATCATTTCATTAGAGTGAAAAAAAAAAGTTCTTTTGAAAGGGGGCTGTGCCCCTGAACCATGAATAACTAACCCACCTCTTGACATGTTTACTAATTGAGTAGCAGAGTATGCTTAATATTATGTTGAACAAATAGTGGTGCCCCCTCTTTATGCAGAAACAAAAAGGTAGGAACAGAACAAAGTGAATTTGAGACAGTGGTTTAATAAAGCAGTTAAATGACTTTCATTTCATTGAAAGTGTCTTTAAATACATTAACCAGCTTTATTTTACTTTCCTTTAGTCTTTCTTAAAACACTCTGTGTATGTCAGCCTAGACGGTTTTTTTAATGAGCATTACAGTTCTCTGGATTACGTAATGTTTCAAAAAATACATCCTTCCTTAAATTCTCTTGGAAAGCAGTGCTGTTCCTGTAGGATTGGAAGGAAGTGGGTCCTTGGGGCTGTCTAACCTCTTACATCAACTTTCTGTGTCACAGTCAGGGACCAGCCCTGCAAACAGTGAGGAAAAGGCTTTGTGGGGCAGGTTACACTGAGTTTACCAAGGTGATTCTAGCTGGTGATTCTTGAATCTGATTGCAAAGATGAGCAGGCTGCTGGCAATCTGTAAAACAAAAACCAACTACTTTCTTTGTGCCCACCGTCCTCTTTTTTTGCAAGTGCCTGCATTCTTTTTGTTTTTGTTAATGGCACTGAACAGCTCTAAAGTTCAGATCAATACAGCGCTACCTTAGTGCCTTGCTCACATATATAATATCTTCTTATATTAATCCTGTTTCCAGGGAAGTGTGACAGGCAGTGGTGATGCAGAATACTAAACTGGTGATTATTAATCACTGTCTTTTAGATCAATAATCCACTGGAACTTTTCCATCCCCCCCCACCCCCCTATTTTTTTGTCATTTGAAGTTAAACAGAAGTGCTTATGTGTATCCTGCTCTTGTGGTGTTTGTGTGCTCAATAACACGTGTGTCCTTCCGTTCAGCAGCAGCCTGGTGCCTGCAGCTTTTGCAGCACCTCCTTGCTGATGGGAGCCTGATTGCCCGAGGCATTCATCCCCACCCAAGGCTTTCAGGGGTGACCCTGAGACATTCATTGTGGATGCAAGACGGTGGATAATATGGCATTGCTGGTAATATATTGCTTGCTTGGTATTGTTGCCTGCAGACCAACAAAGGCAGGGATCACTGCCCTAAGAAATAAAGCCATCCGTAGCCCTCTGCCTTTGTTTGATTTCGGGAGCATTAGTTACATTATAGTGTGTTCAGATTCTAATGCTGGGAATTTGAGCTCTGGACAGTCTCCCCTGAGTGCTGTGACAACAGAAGCATGAAAGGATGTTTTTCTGAGAATTTTAGAGGATTCCTTGAAAACGATACAGTGTGAAAACCCCACTTGACACACTCCTGGCTTTCTCAGGAAATTACAGTTGGCTGCAAGGAAAAAAAAAAAAAAAAGTGATGCTTTCTTAGTTTATTTTTTTATGTTTCTCAGTTTTCCACCTGCTTTTTCTGTGACATACAGGCTTTTCAGGGGGGCAGGTTAGGAGAGAAGAATGGCTCCTTGAAAGCCACCTCTGGCATGACTATTACAAGAGACAATGAACTCGAACATGCTTCTCTCCCTTTTTTCCTCCAAAGATCGTGAACTCGAAACTCAGTTGTGCATGCATGAAAGTTCTATAAACATTACTTAAACAGCAGCCAAAAGACCTTTGCCAGCTCTGGCCTACTTCTCCCCTTGTAGGGGCTCAGCACTCCCACTCAGTTGACTACTTGTCCTACTCTTTGCCCTCTCTGCTCTGCTGCAATCGTCCTGGAATTTTCCTCTATGCAACTGCTGTCCAAACCAGCTGCACCCACTACATCTTCAGCAGTGGACCGAGGAGGGTATTAATCATATTTTTGAGGAGGACACTCTGCTATTTATCTCCCTGACACCTCCAGCGTTTGGGAGCCCACTGCAGCACACAGCCCATTGACTAGTAATATTACACATTACCGTGCTCCATTGCCTCTCCCTGCCCTCTTCATTGAGTGGCTGTTCAACAGTGGAGTTGTGTTTGTTCAATCAGACATAATTTATACCTTTTTTTGTTCCTTCTGGAGAGCTCTTGCTAATTTTAAGTCTAAGCACTCCGTTTTCCATATAATTCTAGCTCCGACGTCACCGAGCTGAAGATGGTCAAAGAGATCTGATTTCAGACTTGTTCAAACTTGTTGGTTTTAAACCACCAAAGAGATGATTTAAAAAGCAAAGTGTCAGGGGAGATCATCTCATACTTCCTTTAAAGATCCAGGTTTTATTGCATGTCTAGGAATATGTATGTGTCCTATCTCCAAGGGGAATACCTGCACCAGCACATGGTACTGCCATCCCCTGGCTATTGTCCAACATGCAAAGTCTGTGAAGGAGAAGAGATTAATAATTCAGTTAATTTATAGCAAGTGAGGTTTTTTTTTGTTTTCATTTTTTAAAAGAAATTGATAGGAAGAGGAGTGTGTAAGGAAAGAGAGCTATTGTAAGGCTAAATGCCTAATCATTCATCCTGGAGTTTGTTTGTTCCCCTTTCAGATTCATCACACTGTGTAATGAGAACAGCTAGCTTAAGATCTGCCTAATTTTACACTGTTGAGACAATGTAAAGAAACAAAACGTGTTGTGCTCTGAGATGCTTGGCGAAATGGATTTCTTACTACAGAATGTGGGGATCATTTCATACAGGAAGGCTATAATTAATTCAAAATTCAAAAGAAATTAAAAATCCACCATGTTTTTTTAGCTTTTGTTCTCTGGATGGAATTTCTGAGGGATGTAAACTGATGAAATTTTTGGAGGAGTTAAGCCAATTTAGCTGAGTTAAGGGTTTAGCCCATGAGGTCCCAGTAAATGGCCCATGGGATGAACAGGTCCCTCTGGTGCCAGTCACTGTGGTGTATTATAATACTCTGTATTTCATTCTAGCTTCTGTTCTCTCCACTCCAGTGGAACTGCTCTTGCCAAGGTCTCTAGTAAGCTCTCCAGGGCCAAATCTCAAGGCCATTATTCCGTTCATATGTTCTTTGACATTTTGGCTACATCTGACAGACCTCATTATAATCTCTGTCTTGAAATCTTGGTTAAAAAGACTCTGTCCTGGAACCTGTTTCTCCTCTTCACTTCCTGTTTGCTCCTACAGTGACCTTCTTGGGCCATCATTTCTTTTTTAATTTGATTTTTTTTAAACTCTTCAAGCAGTGTCCTCTGAACTCATCTTCATCCACATCCAAATAATTTCCATTGTAATAATAATTTTGGCTGTTATCACTCCTGCTTCTTTCCTAATGGAGATACTGCTGCACTGGCTTGCCTTAGAGCAGCCAAGCCTAGACATATGCTCATCTCTTTGACATCTCATCCCAGATGCTTTGTCACCAGGAAAAATTAATGTGGGTAAAATATTTTATTACCATCCTAATCTCTTATTCAAATGTGCATCCTGAACACCGTGTGAGCTGCACCTTCCTTGTGCTTTCTTGCTATGTCTAGAACTTGCCTCTTCTTCTGTGTCAAGTCCTGGAAATCCCCACATTTTCCCTTGTGTGTAAATTGAGCTGCAGTTTGTGGAAGAATCCAGGTCAGTGGATGAGGTGGGCATGGAGCAGGCCCATGTGGTTGGCATGCAGCCCTGTGGGAGATATGGCATATATGCAATTAAGACAGAATGCTCTGGGAATTGTGCTGCTACCCTCTAACAAACCTCCACCGAGCATATGCAGATGGTGATTTGCAGAGGATTATAATTTGGCCACGTTTTGTTGAATATTCATGAGGACAGTGAACGATACCTCTCTGTCCCCGTGTTGGCCTCTACCACATTTTGAGATGGTCCCCCAGTGCACATTAATGGAACTTCACTTAAAAAATTCTCAACCTTTCTGAACCAACTGGTGTGATTGTTCTCAGAAATGGCTGAACTGTTTGGTAGAAGCTTTTCTGGTTTTTTTTCAGCATGAAACAATAATAAATCCAACAGCTCAGACACTGGAAAGTTGTAGTCCACTGCAAACAACCTTCACTGGGAAACCCTGTCACTCTTACATCTCTTTTCGATATTTCTGCTCTAAATTAATTTGTAAATTTGAAAGTGAGACAGAAGTGATGATGAGAGTCTTCCTCGTCACATGAAGTCTCATCTTTTTATTTCATCTCAGGGTATAAAGCTGAGCATAATTAGCCAGAAAATTAAGGTTCAAGGAAACAGGTTTGTTGTAAGAAAGACAAAGAAATGAGCTTTGTATTGTGTTCCCTGGTCAGCTGTAGGCTTAGAGTCAAATTCCTCTCCTGCTCACTGGAATCTATTTTATTAACTTTCAGGGCAGAAAATTTCATCTTTCTGCACCTCTGTACCCTTGATGAGGTTCATACTGACTCCACAGGCCTGGTATCAGCCTCTCTTGATGAGTGTTCACAAAGCCTAGAGAGATGATTTCATAAGACTGCAAACGTTTTTAATACCCAACTTCAAAGTTGGCCCTGCTTTGAGACAGAGGTTGGACCAGATGACCCTCCAGCATCCCTTGCAACCTAAATTAGTCTGTAATTCTGTGATCAGAGTTCTAAGTGGAAGAAACTCTGATGGAAACACACATAAGCTCCTAAAGGGTAAGGACAGGTATGATCCTAGTCTATCACATGGCAAAATAAACGAAGTTCATCTAAACTGTTTGGGGTCACTCAGTTACCCTTCTCAGTGAGGGGCAGTAATGATTTTTAGTCTAAACTCAGTCACTGAGGTTCCTCTGATCCTACCTCAGACCTTGCCAGCAGGCCAGCCCAAATAATACATTGTTATTTGGACTACAGTCACCACAATCTTCCCCTAAAGAAGAAAATGAGCAGAGTTATTATTCCCAGGTGTACCATGTATGAGTTCTTACTGGTTTTGTACAGAAACAGCAAGAAGAAGCAACTGTTGCAGTTATTTAAAATAAAGAGTTTCATAACACTTGATGACATAAAAGGGCAGTCCACAGTTGGAAACTTTCTACTTTATTTGTCCTCTGATTTAAAAAAAAAAAAAAGGAAAAAAAGCAGCCCCCATACCAAAACCTGAAAACAAATCTGAAAGCAAGGAAAGCTTTATCATAGCTAAATATATCACAGCTGGATAATGTGAAAGGTTTGCAGCTGGGCTGGGTCGAGTTAGCTGTGCAAAACAGGAGATCTTGTTTCAGAAGCAGAGGACAAGACAAGGAGCCTCTCTGGATTCAGATGAAGAGTAAATCTCTTGACCTCTGGGCCTGTGCTAGCCTGTGTGAAATTCAGATCTCAGGACTAAGTAAGAGCTGATTGAGCAGAAGATGAGGCTTGTCTATTACATCCTCACTTTTTAATTAGATCTTCTGGCTGCATGTCCTTTGATCCTGAGCTGTACGTGACAATAAACATATTGACAATGGGGATTACATCAGGCCACTGTCTTTTCCAGCTGAGTGAGGGTGATTTGGTTTTTTTTTCTTTTTCTGTGTAGGAATTTTTCTATGCAAAAAAAAAGTTATTCTGGCATGATCTGAAGAGGTTTTAAATGCACATAGTTAGGCTGAGTAAAAGCTTGTATGGGTAATTTTGCTTTGGCATAAAGGCAACTTCCTCAAAGTTCATTAAATCAATTTCTAATTAATGTTAACTAATTCAAATCAAGCTATTACACTGCAGCAAACATAGCTATGAGAACCAGTCTAACTCTTATTTTAAATTCTCACTTCAAGTTGTGTGGATACAGATTCCTAGCCAGCTGAGCTGAGTACCAGGCTGGAGAGTGTGACAGATGACAGCATCCATGAACAATAGCAGTGTGCTGCCATCTTTAATTTTCTCTTTCTCTTTGTGTCTAAATAAGACAGCAACAGGAAAGCCTGTTTATATAGTTGTTTGCTGACATGTTGGTTTGCCAGATTCAGAAGTTTTTAAGTATTTTTCTCTTAGTGGAGCATTTTGATGTGTATCTCCTAACTTGAAAGCATTCATTGCCTTCCCTTGGCCCTTCCTGTCTTTGTAAAAGAACAAGATCATCTGCCCTGGTGAGCTCTGAGGATGGCACTGTCCATGTATTTTCTTGTGCCACCTTCCTCCATCTGAAATCATTCAGGGCACATGTAGGAGTGAAACAGTCCATCCCCATTCCAGCCCTCCACAGAGGGTGGGAAAGATCAGGAATGCTTCTGGTTTATCACCCTCTACTTAAAGTCACCCAGCAAAGGGATGCCCTGATGAAGCTCAGAGAGAATATGGGCTAAAGCAGCTTGCAGTCAAAGGATTTATTGCTTAATAATTAAGCCCAGACTAACTTCAGTGCACTTCCCTGGATGTGAACAAAAGCTTGTGGCTAGAACTGTAAATTGAACCCACCCACCTGAAATGCTGCCAGCAAATCTGCCAAAGCCCCTTCCTGTGGAGTGAAACCTTCTCCTGCAGGTCTTGTAAATGAATTAATTATGTGTCTGTTGAAACAGAGTAAAGGTTCATCAGTAGTGCTAATATTTGGAATAACAAAGTTGTTAAGTTTGCTGCAATCCAATGTTACCTAGTGCTGTTGGAGCTCACAGCTGTCTCCTAACACTCTTGTTTGCTGAGTTTCACACACAGAAGGACCTGGGTGTGTCTTGGGGATGTGGTGAGGTGTGGTTTTTAATAGTTGTTATGTTAATAAACATTTGGACTAAAGGAATCCATCATTAGTTTCTGAAAATAGCAACCTTGCTACCAGTGGGTAACCAGAAATGCAGAGACAAGCTGTTTGGGTTGCTTTTTTTTTTTCCTTAAAAAAAAAAAAATCCCACAAGACTGTTGAATAATTACAGCTTAATTTAAAAAAAAACACTTAAATGTATATTGTCTTGTGAGCCATTTAGTCCTATTGTCTTCAAATGAAAGCTTATTCATGTATTCACTTTATACAGCAGCTTAAAGGCTTCCTTGAACCAACCCTGAGACACTGAGGAGACCTTTGTAGAAGTAACTGTTGACAAAAACAGGTGAAACTTGGGAAAAATAGCAAAGAGCAACAAATCTGCCAGTAGCAGAAATTACTTTAGAGCCTGAGCTGTCTAGGACTGTCATTAAGATGACCACTTGGGAAGATATTGGGATGAGAGGTTCCTTAATAGCACTTAGGGTAGGCACAGCAAATAGGGTCTGATCCAGCAGATATTGGAATGCTTCTTTTTGGGCACTTCAGTGACAATGATGCCAGCAAAAGGAAGATAGTTCAGAAAAGAGAGAAATAAATAGATGAGGAAGCTTGAGAGAATGACTAGTGAAGAAAGAACAAAATGTGCATGGAGTAATACAGAACTATGAAGTGGTGCCTGTCCCAGATCATGGGTACACCTTGCAGGGGTGTAAACACCAAAGTCAAAGGATTTAGTCAAAGGTGAGGCCACCAAAGCTCACAGTGACATGGAAAAAAAAATTACAAATGGAAAATTGAGGTTCCAAGGGAAAGTGCATGGTGTCCAAATCCGTGAAGGATCACAGACACAGAGGTATCTGTGAGGGCTTTGGAACAGCCACAAAGGGACAGGGGAGGAGAGCAAAGAGGAGAGGGAGCAGCAGAAAGAGAAACCTGCTGTGGTGGTTTTTAATTGCCAGAGCCACCAACCTGAATCCATCCCAGCCCTAATGGCTGGACCAAATCCTCTGGCATGATCTGTGACACCATTGAGCGTGTTTCCCTTGTGTCACACTGACCTACCCTGAGAGACACCTTCTTTACCTGACTCAAGAATGCAGCAGGAGAGGTGAAGGCAGTTGGCTTTTCCATAGCTAAAACCCCTGCACTGGGACTCTAATAACCCACATGAACCTTAATATAAAGAATAAAAGAAACCTTATTTTCACTGGCTTTTTCTTTTAAATGTTGGTAGCACCTTTCAAGCAGTGACAGATCCCAAAGCCCATCCCTCCTGTAGCTGCAGGTAATATCCTGATGTTCCCTATGGGGTGTTGGCAGATACTGTATATTTTAGCACATTTTGACAGGCCTCTACAGCATCCTTGAATCAATCAAGTTCTGCTAAATCTAATAAAAAATTTACCATTAACTTTTAAATCATAGTAAGAAAATTGTAAAAGAAGAATGGTAGCAGTCCTGCTGTCTTGGTTTGAGGAAGATACATGCTTTTCTGTCAATCTCTGTGTCTTCACAAGAGTTATTTTCCTAGTCAATCCCCTCTGTGTCTGGGAAGTCTTATTATCACTTTGCAATTAAGAAGTGAGTGACAGTTTTGTTTTGAGGACATAAGAAGGGGATCTGATGACTATGGGTGCATGAATATTTTAGCCCTATTTGAGGCCCACTTTGGGTCAGATTTGCAGAGATCTCAAGCTGCTCAGCTCTGTTGTTAGCAATGAGTATTTCTGAAAGCAGCAGTGTTTGAGATTGAATAGGAAAACTAGGTTCTCCAAACCATATGAAAAAGTGACTTGTCCTGGATCTCTTGTGGATCAGACTAAACTCTTCTACATCACTAACACCTATCAGTCTTAATGAAATTCAGTAACCCTCTCCCTTCCAGACATAACACTCATTACCTCAAACTCTGGACACTGGAATTTTATTAGCAGTAGTACACAAGATTTCAGCCTCCTTGGACCACTCAAACTCTGCAGCAAACCTCTTCCCAGCTGTAGTGCAGAGTTATTCAATGATCCTGTGTAAGGGATAATGAGAACTATTGAATTGCACTTCATGGTACAGTCATGGATTCATCAGGGGAATGATGGGACAGCTCTTCACCCCTTTCTCCAGATCCCATGTGCCCTGGGTAAACAGGATGCTCTCTGCTTTTCATTTTGAGGCATTTAATGTATAAAAACAGGAGCAATGTGAGCTTAGGATGTGGAAAGTCCATGAAAAGAATCTGGGAAAGGTGGAACTACAGTTTCTGATGCTAATGGAGTTGCTTCTTCCATCTTAGTGCCCATGCAGCAGGAGTAGAATCTGAGAGTGGCCCAAAGAGGAATGGGTGTCCTTTGCTGACAGAAGAACCTAATTGCAAATACTCTCATTTCCTTATGTTTGTGCATGGCAGCCCATACACTCAGGTTTTCTGGCTGAAGGGCACTCTTTCCCCTTCTTTTGTTTGCATTGGAGACCTGATGTGGAGTCTGCTAAAAGGAAAAGAGAGATTTCCAGAGTGTGAAAGAGCTGTTGAGTCCAGGCTGCAGTTTGATATAGAAGAACGTGCACAGAAATTGCAATATGTTGTATATACACACATTAAACAATCACACATATGCATTTGGATATACTGTTTACATGCATCGATGTTATGCTGTATGTGTTTTTATTATCATGGTTTGTAATCCCACCATCATTCAAAGTCTTACCAAATAGCTCTGTGGGCAGTGTGCCAACTTCTTTCACATTCCTGCTAAAGTCACTTGGAATATATCTGAACGTGGCAAAACGCATTTGCCAAGTTATGTGCATAAAAACATCCTTTGATCTTTCAGACTCATAAATATGTAATAAAGTACATGATTGCCCTACTGATCTGTCCTCCATCAATCTTGCGTCCCTCTTTTATTGATTCATCAAAATAAGATACGATCAAGGTACAAAAGAGTTAAAGAAGCTATTTATTTTAATGTTTCCTTGGAGAGCTTGCATGTTATTTTGAGTACAAATTATATATATAATATTTCATGAATGATGTTTGAAGCATTAAAAATCACCTCTGCACTTCAAGTTAACACAAAACTCTGGCAGTCAGCCATCTTTTATTTGCTTTTTTTTTTTTCTTTTCTTCCTTTCATTTTTTTAAAGGAACGTTGCAAAATGTGGTGTCATTTTTCTGTGACCATACTTAAGGGTTTTTTGACTTCTATTTTTAAATCATGTACTCAACTGGTATAGTAATCCAACTTTGAAATGTTCAGGAAACCATACTTTGCAGTAGGTTTAGTATATGGGCTGTCTGGATTGGGTAGTGAGTCTTTCCCAAAAGCAGGGATTATCCTGATTTGTATTGAGGGTAAAATGAGAACTGTGAAGGCCCAGAGAGGTATTTTAGGAATAATAACAGAGGTAAAAACTTGGCCTAGAAATACACAGGATAACAAGCTTTGCCTCTGCCTTGGAGCTTCTGAGAAGTCTTTAAATGCCCCAGTTCAGTCTATGGCTCTATCAGGTGTAAAGCCACTGAAGCTGATAAAAATGAAATGTATTTGAACAGAGGAAAAATTATTCAAACCATAAATAGAGCAAGTTACGTAGCAGGTAATAAAATCTACATTTTGTTCCACAAGGGAGAAATCAGGTGGAGTCCTTAAGCTGGTCTTGCTTGCTGGGAGGAGAAGCACTTTTCCTCCTGATGCCACATCTACTGAGTTAAAGGACCCTCTGAGTTTGCTTTGACACACTTAGTGCATCCAACAGAGGCTGGTTTATGGCAGCCAGTGCATTTTTCTTAACCACTTTATGGTGCTTACTCTTCAGAGGTGTAAAAGCATCCAGTTCTGAAGATGTACTGCTAATGAATTAAATAATTTCTGAGCAAGACCTGCCAAACAGGTAACAGGGAGTGAGCTTCAGCACACTTCTCTGATGCTGTAAAATATGGGGGGAAAAGTGTCATGGGTGCAGATGAGTTCACTTCTTTGTCAGGTTCTCTCTTGGCCTGCCATATGAGTTGTAGAGTCCGGGAAAGTAGAATCATTTTTATGCAGTCCTTGTCATGAATCCACCAGCAGTAACAGGCAGAAAAGACACAGATTATTGTGTGATTTTATGATAATCAAGATGCTTAGCTGACTTGGAGACTGAGAGAGAGAAAAGAGGTGCCAAGTGCTTTGTGATGTTTGGCATCTCCCCTTTGAGGGTCATCACACTTAGAAAACATTAATTAAGTTTCAAGTCACCCAACAATAGGAAATGTTGTTATCCTTTCCTTTCACCACTGAGAACTGAGTCCAAGTGCTGTAATCGACAGTATGGAGCAAACCACTGGCTGAGCTGGAAAAATTATTCAGACTCCTGACTCTCAGCTCTGTGGTTAGGCAGCAGAAAGCATTGGCTTTTCCTCACTTCCAGTCAGCAGCAGTTTATGGCTTCACATTACGCTAGGAAATGCTGTCAGTATAACAACCTTTGGAGCTAGCAAGCCATATGCTGATTTCTGTGACGTGGGTATAACCAGAGAAGTGGTTTTGCACTAAAGGAGGAAGAGCACAGCCTCTTCCCACCAGTCACGCTCTGTGCAGGCTACACGAGGATTTGATCCATCTGGATGCATTCTCTTGTCTCCCACCCTGCTTCCCTGAAGACTTGTTGTCCTCCTTTGACCTCCTTCAGGTTCCTCAGTGTTTGTGTTGTGGTTCTTTCTGTTTTCCTATAGGCCTTGCCAGCATCCCTCTTTGGTGCTGAGTCTCCAAGCCTCACACCTTCCCTGCATGAGAAGGAAATCCCTTTGCTCCTCCCTGGTCACACATTTTCCTTGCAGAGACCTGCAGGTCAATAGCTGATGAAGTCCAGCACTGAAAAGGAAAGGGATGAAGCTTTCCTGAGCTTCTTGCCAGCCTCTAACAACAATCTGATCCCAGATTTGTTCTGCTCCTGGCCAGGTGTCATCCTTCCCTCTGATTGCTTTGATCTGAGTAATCTCCCTGTCACAGGGGCTGTTCCTCCTGCACTGGGGGCAGCCACAAGAAGAGACCATCGTGGATGGACCATTGCTTGTGCCAGTGGGAAGAGAGGGCTTGAAACAGTTGTCAAAGTACAGGCAGCAAATCAAAGTGTGGATGGATGTGCCACCAGTGCCCGTGCCCAGGGCAAGGGTGTGACAGCCACTGGTGTGGTGACACTGCTGTGGTGACACTCCCTGCAGCCACCAGAGACACCATGCTGGGCTTTGGTCAGTGATTATTCTTTTGTCTGTGTTACTGATGCTGAATCATCGTCATTTGGCTTCTGAAGAAATAGATTTTCTGATTATTCTTTCTTGTCCAGTTCTCAAAAGCACATCTCCAAAGAATATTTTGGGTCAGAGCATCTCTGCTACCAGCAATACAGAGGTAAATCACTGCAGCCTCTGCTTGACATTCTGTGGAAGAAGCTGGGCTTCTGGGCCTTTATTTATTATTAATCAAACTATTGGCAGAATTTTTGTTACAAAAAAAAATAGGCTGGAGGATTAAAAGCTATCATTTCATGTTCTTTATTCAATCAAGAAGGCAGGGAACAATTAAAGGGGATTTTTCTAAAACCTTTCTGAAGTTCACTGACAATAACCCAAATCAGAGCAGGGAGCAGGCATGGCAGTCAGGTGTTAGAATGATTTCTGTTCCTCTTCCTTGTAGATGTTGCAATTGTTAGTTGAATTAGCCTTCTATTGCTTTTTATTTTTATTTAGTGTTTATCCCATTTATTTCACGTTCAGAAAGCGTTTCTGCTGAGCAGAAAACCTTCTTCCTGAAACCTTCTGCTGTTCCCACTGTAACCATTCAGGAAGAGTAATTAAAGCCAACTTCCATTTCTTCAAACAACCTTAAAGAACGCCCCAGGTGAGACAGCAGTGACACACAAGTCTGGTTTAAGTACCTCAGATATGAGCCTCTGATCCTACTTTAATATTAGTCACATCTTAAAATGAAAGAGGAAATTGAAACAGGTTTTGTTTCCATAATTGTTTTTTAAAGCTAGCATATTAAATCTTGGTGAATTATTTAGTAGGAAGGATGACTCTGCACCTTTGATTTGTAAGTTGAATTTTTATACTTAGCTGCTTTTTCCTGGCAGGATTAAATGCCAGGTTCTCAGCTCTCTGTGGAATTAGTAAAATCCTGTGATAGATTCTGTAGGAAATTAAAACACAGCGGAGAGAAGACAATTGCTGGAAATGTTACAGGTTTGTTTTCACGGGATTCCTTGGTAGATGTTTTCATTATGCATTTTTCCAATTTTCACCAAAATTTTCTCTTTCTTCACTAACCTCAGAAAAGCCTTGTGACACTGAAAAGGCTCCTTCTGGTCTGTGAAACTATTCTGATTTATACCTTCTGCAGCTATGCTGCAGGATTTGTTGTGCAAGTGATGCTAAAGCAGGTTGCTGGGAAAATGCCATTTCCTGGTAAAGGATTTGCCACCTTGTGGTTGAATGAATTCAGTGGAGGAGCCCAGTGCTGGGGATGGATGGAACAGGAAGGTGCCTCTGCTAAACCTGCAGCATTAATTTAGGTTGGAGTAATTTAGGTAGGAGCCACCTTGGGGCAGTGGGGCCTCTGATAGGGATATAGCCAGCAGTGGCTCAGTTGGATATTAGGAAAAATTTCTTTGCTGGGAGAGTGGTAAAGCATTGGAACAAGTTTCCTAGAGCAGTGGTGGAGTCACCAACCCTAAAAGTGTCCTAAAAGTGAGTAGGCATGGCACTTTGTGACATGGTTTAGTGGGCACAGGGATATTTGGACTTGGTGACATTGGAGGTCTTTTACAATCTCAATGATTCTGTGATTTTCTTTAAATATTAAAACTATAATGGCAAGAAAAACCATGTCTCCCTTTACCAGCTATACACAGAGCCTAGATGACTAAGACTTAGAGATTTATAAACTTCCAGAGATGGCTGAAATGTGGGTGATGAATACTGTCCTTTGTGTCTGTGTTTTCCTCTAGAAAGATAAAAGAAATGAGGCAGGGAATAGTCTTTCCCTTCCTACATGATTCACTACTTATTCTTATGCACCAGAATTTCTGGTTTTCAGGGCATTTTGTGCTTAGCAAACCTGTTACATCTCAGCCCATCTCTATGCCTTAAGTTTCACTTTTTGGTCAGAGGCCTGAGGTGTTGTGTCAGGCAATAACTAAAGGTGGTCATTCTTCTGTCCTCCCCCTCCTTCATCCTGAGTGCATTCCCACCATGGGGTAGTTTTAGTAAGGAACCATGGGCTAAAAGTAAGTTTGGAAAGGTAAAAAAAAAAGTATATTTTAAGTTAAAAAGTACAAATTCTGAGGACTAGGGGAAACAGTTTGCCTATTTGCCCTTCACTATGGGGCTGGGGGGGAATAAGAACAAAATTAATGGGACAGCCCCATTCAGTTAAACTTGAATTTATTTGGGCACTTTCTGCTCTCAGAAAGAGCAAAGAGCAGTAGAGGAAATAATTATGATATTTTTCTTCTTACTGTGACTGGGCATGAGTTAATGCAGACTTCTAAGCTGACTTACTAATAACAGGCATTCCAAAGGGTCTGTGCATGTTTCCAATTTAGAGCTGTAAATTAGATTTTATCCTCAACTTGGCATCCATAAAAGACATTCATGGAATACACCTGCATAAAGATCCTTATTCATCTCTCTCATCCCAATTTAGGGTTGCTTTTAGGCACTGTAATAGAGTGCAGAACCAAACTTTACCTGTGAAATCCAGTGCCATGAAGAGGGTAGAGAATAATATTTTTTATTTATGACTATCTTCCAGCTTCAGAGTCTTTTGCCAGTTTAACTGCAATTCCAAGAAATGAGGATGCTTTGATTATTTAATGTATCTTGTAGGAGTATCTTTGTTTAATCTTTTTAGGCTTTGAAAGGGAGCACAAGATGGCTTTGATAGAGGGGATTGGATCCATGATACCAGAATGCCTTTAAAATATGTAGTTTCTCAGTAGCTTCTCTACCACATCTGCTTTCTCCAGAGATGTTGCTATGAAAATTCTTACAGCTGTGGCCTTTGATGAGGCCAGCACCACCTCGCTCTACCTGCAGGAACCCCACATATTCAAATGTCAGTCTGCAGCATCACGCTCCGTTTTCCCTGGCAGAGGAGCATCGTTGTCATACTGTGTGGCCACACTGATCTGACTGAAATCATTCTTGTAGTCTCTCCCTCTTCAAAGCAGTTATCCCAGTCCATCGGTGGGGCTGTTCTCATGCTGTGCCTGTTTCTGGTGTAGCTGTCTGCTCCTGGATGCTGTTGCAGGCTCGCTGCATCCCCGGGGCAGCACGGCATCATCAGCTCATTACTCCGAGCTGTGCCCATCAGATACAATCCATCTTCAGAGAAAGGGTTTTTTGGCTCACGGGGGTGAATTTCCTGAGATCTGTGTGTGGGTTTCAGCCACATGGCTCCTGCTGACTTTAATGGGAGTCACGCTGCTCGGAGCCCCTGCGCTCCCCTCGGGGTTACGCTCTCCCCTGATGTGTGTGCACTGCTCCACGCGTTAGCTTTGAGGGGGAGAGCACACTCCCTGCCCTGCCTCGTCAAGGAGAAACCAGCCCCCCTCTCCACCCTTGCCCCCACCCCTCTGGCCTTGTGTACTTATGGATAAGCAACAATGGAGACTCATTTCTATGGTAAGTTAGCAAGATTTATACTATAAATATTACATTACAAGGTTCCGACACGGTGCTATTTTCGAACATATCCACGCTTTGCTGCAGATCAGTATGTCACTGAAATGTTTCCTTTGAAGAACACGTTTTTGAAACACATCATAAAAATTTCTACCATTGAGATTCCTCCATTTCACCATCGTGGTGCGGGTCAAAATGTCTTTATTAAAATGGGATATTAGAAACTTATAAATTTGACTATTTCTTTCTCTTTTTTGGGCAGGGGGAGGATTCTATAAGGGATTCAGAAAACAGGCAGCATAGCTTTAATTGAAGGAGACAGTGTTGTCAGTATATGTGTTCCTACAGTTATAAAGCCCAGCAGTATAGTATTCATCAAGTCTGATTCCACCTGACACTTGACTGAAAGCATTTTGCACTAATTTGCTTTGTGCTTGTCTAGTAAATCTAAAAAGAATGAGTGAAGGGGTGATAGGTGGCCATTAAACAGAATAAACAGCCCCTGGCAAGTGAATGAGTTTTACAGACTTGTTGCTTTTGGGAGGGGGAGGGTGAAGGGGAGAAGATTATAGGTCTTTGAATCAGCATGTGGCTGCCTCTATCACTCTGTAATCACAACTGTTTTCTTTGGCCCGGAGACCCATGTGCACCTCCAGAGAGGCTACCATGGTGAAGAAGGAAGCTCTGCCCCCAAACCTCTGCAGGAGAGCCCTCCAGACATATGATTCATATTCCAAGTGTGATAGAGGCCTAAATGGTAATTATTTTATCATATAAACACCAGTAAGATAGATTTCAGTCTGGAGCTGATTGCTTTCCTCAGATAATCCTTTTCAAATTTTCCCCTACATAAAATATAACAGCTTTAGGGTGTTTTCAGGTCCCTGCTTATGGTTCAACTTATGGTGAAAACCGTGGGCTTGTTGTCATCTTTGTCTGACTTTGCTGATAGCAGGCAGGAAATAGCTGTGTAAAGGCAGGAGGGGGTAAATAGCTGACTCTGTGGTCTGTAATTGGTTCATAGTTTTGGCTTGTGAAGAATAGAAAAGAAGGCAGAGGAGGGCTGGAAGACAGCCTAACAAGGAACACATGGGCATCTGAAAAACTAAACACAGCTGGACCAAGAAGTACATTTGACCGCCCGTTCCCTGCTCTCAGACTTCTGAGCATTGTTGTTGTTACTGGGGAATATATAGCACCGGATTTCGAGGGGGTGGATGGGAACTTCGCCGGGATAAAAGGCGAAATATCATGACTAACAAGAAATCAAAACAAAAACTTCCTTTCTCCATGTACTTATTTATTTAGTTGCTCGCTTGCTTGGGGGGTTCTCTTATCTTGGCGACCTCACTGCTGCAGTTTTGCTGGAGGATGGTGCCTGCTGCAGAATGCCAGGTTTTCATTCTCCAAAAAATGATGTTCAGGGGGATTATTTTTGCTTCCCCTTTTCCTTGTCATCCCCTCCCTTGTTGCCTTCAAAACACAAGTGTGGGTGGAAACTCCTGGACTGAGAGAGGACATAATGAGCCTGAAAAAGAGGATGGCACGATGAAAAACTCTACCTGTTTTAAGAGAGGAAGTTTTAATCCTCCCCCACCAACCTCCCCTCAGAAGGTCGGAAAAGGGATCACACCAACCCCAGGTCACTCACCAAACCCCAGCAGAGGCTCTCTGTGGGATTCACAGACCATTTCTGTATCTGGGATAAGTCAGCTTTGTTTTGGCTGCTTCTAGGACAGAGGAAAAGCTTTTCCTCTCGGTGTCCCTGAATTAAGGGCTCTCATTACTTGAACCTCATTAAAATAATCTCTCATCTGTACATGTGCCGTGAGGAAATGGCTGATTCCTCCCCATTCCTCTCCCCTGCTATCTGCACAAACCTATTTTTCTATCCTAAATTAAAAAAGATCTCGCTGCTGCTCGACTTGGCTGTTTACATTCTTTAAAGAAAAAAAAAAAAGCAAAAAAAATCATCCCTGAACCCCCTGACTGCAGAACTGCCATTAGCGTTGATTGTGTCCAGCAATGCACAGTCCACTTCAAGAAAGGCAACATCCTCTATTTTTTAAGCCAAATGTTGTGCACCGCAGCAAGAACAAACAAGAGTGACTTTCATCCTTCAAACACTGAAGCAGCTTTGCAAAGCCTGACATGAAAGGGCCTCCCTTGCTCTCTTGTCCATGTAGGCCTGGAAATGGAGCTGAAATGGCTAACAACATTGGTAATAATAGGGGCCTGCCTGGCATCAAGAGGTGAGCCGAAAGACTTCAAAAGCTGGCTCGAGCATGGCTGCAGGAGCATTTGCTCTGGGATTCAGGCTCCAACTTTTATTCTCTCCCTTTGAAGAGCTTACAATTGGGTGGAGGGTGGAAACCAAGCATTTTTGACATGAACTCTGCCATGGAAAATTATGAGAAAGACGGAGATGAAAAGGAATGTGTCCTGATTGTGCTGGCTATTTTTTTTTTATTTTATTTTTTTTTTAAAAAGTCTGCAAAACAAGGGGCTTGCAGTACTATAATCATTGATCCTGAAAAGGTTCTTCAGAGATTAGTGCTATCAGTGCAATGTGAACCTCAAGGCTGAGAGGCAGAGTGGAGGAGAGAGACCCTTTTGCACTAAAATAACACAGGCTTTTAAAGGAATAGTGTATTACTCTGCTGGGGAAAGAAAAAAAAAGAAAAAAAATATAATAGAAAAAAAGCCACAACACCTGTTCTTGAAAACAAACAAACAAACCAGAAAATAAATGGTAGGCTTGGCTTACCTCCAAATTGTGCAACCACCTGAGGGTCCCAATTGTTTGAGTGTAGATCCCTCAGCACACTCAGACTCCTGTTTGTTTTGTAAACTCAGATCACTCTTCAGGACTCTGGTGTTGGTTTTTATGCCTATAAACACAGAATAATTTCACTGAACCTGGAGAAGAAATTGGGGATTTATTTTCGTATGGGCAGCTATGCAGATATCTATGGGATTACTTAATATTTAAACAAGTAAATCTTGTTGTTTCGTCCTTTTTATTTTTGGCAAAGCTTCATTAGTATCAAATATGCAACAGGCAGGTGGGCAGCCTTGCAAAAGGTCACCTGTCATTTCCTATTGTAGTGCTCTTTCCTGTTGTGTCAACTCTGTTAATCTTTAATCATTGGGGCAATAGATAAAGAAAGGAGGTAAAGAAGCTGGAAGTCTGTACGAAAACAGGAGGAAAAGCAGGAAATCGAGAGAATCACTGTCAGAGCCTGACCCTGGAGACCAGACCTGCAGAGAGACTTGGAGTGGGAAACTGAGAAATAAAAAGCAGGCTGGAGTGGGAGAAAGACGGGCTGGAAGGAAGGAAAGCCAATGGATGGGAACATCCATGATTTGGGTACCACCTACACGTGGTGGGCAAAGGAAAGGTGTCCTGCACTGATATACAGATGGAGAATAATGATACAAACAGAGGAACATTGAAGAGCCTGCCCAGAGGCTGTTGAAATGAATGGAAAGAGTTTGTTGGACATTTGAGTCCTCAAAAGCTGAACAAACACTTCCCACCCACTAAGCCACCCCCAGATGTTGTCACTCCAAGCGTGTATCAATTTGACATTTTAAGATGAATATTCTGTATTCAGTGGCTCTCAGTCTGTACTTTTGGCACTTTCTAGTGGTCCTGAGCACTCCTTCTGAGCACAACTTGTTTTCCCTCTCTTCATTTGTATCCATGCCATAAGGGAGCTGTGTATACACAGTGCTCTTACCTATTTTTCTCTGAATGGGGAGTCGTGGAGTGCCTGCTGTACATGATTGCCTGTCAGGCACCAATTAGCAATCCATTCAGAGGCTCTGAAGCTGTGATCCACAGCCAGGAGAGAGTTTGAGAACACTTGTTTTGAATTATCCTGCACAAATCTCATGCCATAGATCTACAGCAAAATGAGATCATATCCCCATGTCTTTTAAATATCAAGACATCCAGTTGTTCTTGTTTTTGAACAAACAGAAACAAACTTAGAGTGAAGCTTTTCTTGTGTAAAGCAGTTTCTTTGACATTATGTCTTATAAATTAATTTAACTCCATCTGAAATATGAATTGCTTTTATGTCTCAAAGGACAATGACATGGGTATTTCAGTTGTAAAAATGTGGGAGTTAAACTGTTGGCTGCTGAGTTCTTAAATGCATTACTGATGTGAGTCCTTCAGTTATTTTTTCCAACCTCTTTTCTCAAAGGCAGAGAGAAGCCTCTTAGCATTTCTAAAGCCCAGCTTGTCAGTCTGTTGCTGAAGTTTATATGTTAAATCTTTGAATCAATACTGATAGTTCTTAGCTTACCAGTTCTCTAACTTTAGGGAGGGAACAGAAGAAGAAAACAAAGTCCCAGAACTACAGAGACAACAGGTAGAAAGTGAGGCTGCAGGGGGCTTCTAATGTGTTCTGAAAGCTGAGTGCTTAAAGCAATCAAAGGTAGGGAAAATCTAAAATAATATCTTCAATAACAATCTTCTAATTTGCAAGGACAAGGAAAAGAGCAGCCCTTGGTTGTATTGCTAAATTTAAGAAATCTGCAAAGCGCCAAAGCAAGAGGGAATCCAGCAGCAATTCCCAGGGCTCCCAGCTCACTCACTAGCTGACTTGATGAGCCTCTTTGATCTGGTATTGACATCATATCAGATCTCCTGCACTGTTTTGCCCACTTGCCAAAGCCAGCTTCCCAGAAAGCGAAAATGTGCGTTCCTTTCCTTGGGGTAATTTGAAACATTGACATGAAACAGACCTCTCGCTCTTCCTCTGCTGTGGCCTGCCTTTTGAGTAGTTCCTTCATTAGTGTCTCCTTAAAAACACTTGGAGGTCAGTGCCAGGCTGGAATTGCAGTGTTCTTGTCTATTGTGAGTGATGCAATGATTGGGTATTAAGTGTATGAATAGCAAGAAGGGAAAAGACAGAATATATAAGTTGGTTTGGGAGCCTGGGATTCAGACATCCAGGGTTTTTCAGATATCTTGTATAATGAACACAGACTTCATTAACCATTTTTGGTTGCTCACAGATTGCTATACTACACAGAATGCTCACTGTTGTTTCAGTGATACATGAAATTTTCATGGTGAGAAAGAAATTATAAGTTCCCAGTCCAACGTAACACGTGGAAAGAAGCCAATGAAAAAAAACAAGGTTCCTCTTCTCTCTTCAAAGGAATTTTTGACACTGGAAATAAAAGTATAATCTATGTTAATGGCGAGCTCAAGTACCATGTCTACATGAATGCCAAAACAACATGGGAAATATGCTGCTCTCCTCCCAGCTAGCATTCCAGATCTACTTGTTAAAGAGCATCTCAGGCCCTCTTATGTTCCCTAGACTGTAATCTTGACCCTGCTTTTACTTGATTCAGAAGTATTAGGCATATTTTGATCCCAAATTTCCTCCTCTCTCCCTCTCCCATCATTACTGGCTGCCAGAGCTTTTTCATGGGGATACTGGACAGTAAACTCATGTGTATTATGAGTGCCCAAAACTGTGCACCAAGAGACATCTGTTTTGGGGAGGAAGTGCAGCAAATGTGGGTACCTCAGGAGCTTGGAGGCTGTGACTGATTTTCTTTTATTACCCTCTCTCCCTTTTGGACATCATTTGACCAAGATTTTTCTCCTTAGTTGGCGTATGTTTCTCTCTCATTTAATCAGCACTACTGTGGAGGAAACATGGCTGGAAAAGCAGTGCTTTAAAAAGTTACAGTGGCAAAACTTCCCTTAACCAAATGGCTAGTCATTAATCTTAAATACAAGTATCAGGAGGAAAAAGATCTTTGTTGGGGGTCAGGAGTAAAGGCATCCAGGTTGTTTGTGAAATATTAAAAGCTAGAGTTCACTGAGCATCTGTCTTGTGCATTTTAATTGTATCTCCATGAACCTGAACTCGGTGGCCCTCAGCGAGCCCTGCTCAGTTGTGCTGGCTCACAAAGTTCAGGGCTGGGTTGTAAGTCGTTTTTATTTAGCACCTAGTGACAGCAAGTACTGTAGGTGGAGAAACATTAAGTGCCACTTAAATCTGTTCCTGTACATCTTATTAGGATTATACTGGAGTGATACTCTGGCTCTGAATTCACTGAGAGTCATTAAAGAGTCCCCCTTGGCCTTTTCTAACACATACATGACTGTGCCTCTGCAGAACCCTCAGCTCCCATCCAGCACTCCACAGGGACTGCTCAAATCCAAAATCAACACACCACAAAGTCAATGCTACCAGCTATTGATTGGGAAAACCTCAGTGTTCTCAGGTGTGCCAAGACAGAAATCAAGGGTGACACTGCTTTGGTACCAGATTTAGGCAAAATGTGCTCTCAGAAAACATATGTGACTTCAGCAGTCGTTTTTGGACACATTTTCTAAGTGCTGAAGGTGCTGGGGTTGGGATGTGAGGACAAGTTCATCCATCAGGACTCACTTCCTTTTCAAAGGAAGGAAAATTTTTAAATGAGTTTTTATTTTGGCTGCCCTGGGAAATTTGTCCAAAACTTTAGGAAGCAAAATAAAACACCAGAGGTGGGTTTTTCTTGGGTGAGCCTGTCCCTAGAGAGAAAGCAATCACTTTGATCTGAGCACTTGCCCAAGCTGCTGAAGTCCATTTGAGCTGGCTGAGAGAGGCTTGGTGCACTGTTAATGCAGTGAAATGTAGCACAAGTATTTGTTATTGCAGCGAGTATCAAAGGAGGCAGGACGACTTTGCCACTTACTATAAAGTGTTTCCATGAAAATGGAAATGAATGCTACAGGGGTCTGTTCCCTCTGAATGCACAGGGGAGCGAGGCGCTGAAGGGTTGCTTTCATTATACCATTAACAGGGCAAGTTACTTACTTGCTTTTTTCCTCCATCCCTCTTCAAAAGCACAGGGGCTTGAGGCTGATTCTTTGGGTCAGCCAGGCAGTGCTGTGTGTTCCCTGCCAGCCAGGGCAGTAAATCCCACTGTTGTTCCCAGATGGGCCCAGCAGAAATCCATCCCTTGTCGTCATTCCAGCTGCACTTTCTCCGCAGGGAGACGGCAGTCACCCGTTTGGCGAGGAGGGGCAGGCTGTAATGTCTAGCCAGAAACATCCACCATAAACCATCGCTTCCTGTTATGACACTCATGTGTCTAAACTTATTGATTTATTTGGGTGGAACTGTCTAACCTGCTTGAGGAAGAGTGGACTCAGCAGGTACTAAGTCATGTAACAATAGGAAGCATCAAAATACAGCCCGCAGTGTTAGATCTGGGAATGAATCTCGGATTTATTCTTTAAAAGCTATCCCACTCGCTTTCCAGAAATATCTTTTCCGTTTCCAATTTTTATTTCCATTTAAAAAAATTATTAGTAGCATTCATATCATCTGGCCACAGCTTTCTCATTGTTGTATTTCCCTGATTAGCAACACAGAAATTTTAGAAATTGCAAATCTGGAACTTGGCCCACCAAGGATAAAAGGGAGAGTATTCTGTTTTGATTTATACATCTGTCTTGATTAGGGAATTCTTTCTTTGTCTGGAAGCAATGTGATCTGGTTGTTAGAAAAGTGAAGATAGACCTTGGGGACACTTCAGTTCTTTCCTGGCCCTGTCACTCAGTCAGATTCTTTACACCTAAATCCACCCTTTGAGTTTATTAGTGGGTATAAGAACACCTATCCAGCTTTCCCTTGTGCTGTGAAACTTAATTTATATTTCTGAAGCTTTTTCAATTTGGCACACCAGAGAGCTTGTATAAAGCATGTAACTACTGATTTTTTAAGGTGTAAGGTAGTTTTCCCTCCTGTGAACATTTATTTAGGTTGATCACATTTGGTGTACAATCACACAGTTTTTCTAGAAAATACTGAGTTTAAGAATTTTCTGTGAGTCACATCTTTATACCTGAAAATAATATATGTGTGTGGCCATATATGTCTGTATATATTTATACATGCATGGTTATACACACACAAGCAAGAGAAGAGATAGTCTTCCCAAATAGTCTGGAAAATCTCTGAGACTCCACAGCTGGCAGTGCATTTCTTTAATTTAAGGAAAACTTACGCAAAAATGCTTATGTGCACTCAAAAACTTCCCAGCTCTAATTAATTAATATGAAGTGTAAACAGATCATGAAATATTTTTTAGTGCTTAATACATAGAAATGTCCTGTGTTGATGCTAATGAAAAAGTAATGCCTGAAATATTTCACATTGCAGGGCCTGGGGACACAGATCCATGGAAAAGCAATTCATACCAAACTGCTTTACAAGTGAAAAAATTCTGTTAGCCTAAAGCTACAGCACTACATAATTGTACAGGGGAAAAAAAAAAAAAAAACAAACCAGAAAAAAACCCCAGTCCTCCTCTGTCCTGTATTTGCATTTATTTCAAGCTCTGGTAATGGGTCATTCTCTCAAAAAATGATGACACCAATATTTCAGTAGACAGGATTTTTAATCTGCCATATTCTCTGTGTAATCTAGATAGCTCCTCATTACCTCACTGCATAGTCTGTCATTCCAGCTGATTCTTGAGATCTGATCAGTGCAAGAGAAGTTAAGGAAATGTCTGAAGATCATGAAAATCCAACCCCCTCCCCTGGAGAATAGTCTCTTAATTGTAATAGCCCATTTTAATCATTGTGATTGTTTAAAATATTATGAACAGAGGGAAATAAGGAAGATAATTGTACTTCAGCATCCACAATCTTTTGTTATCACCTAAGTATATTGGAGATTTAGCTGTGTATAGTCCCAATACTTCCTTCACATAGCAAGTGGCCTTAATTATGTGGGCAGCTAAAATTCCTCTTGAGAGAGAGGCTTGGATAGCAAAACAGCAGGTAAGAAATGCCTCTTCCTTACTTCTTTGTTTCTTCCCAGTCCCCTGTAGCTAAGGCTGCATATGTGGCTGTCTCTGTCTTTGTGACACTTTAAATGTGAAACAAGTAATTTAGTTGAAAATTTTCTGTTATTTTTTTTACATGCTTCATATGCTGGGTTAAAATCCATTAGCATATAACAAAAATCGGAGCAGATGTAGTGCAACAGATTCCTTAAGGGAGTCCATATTTTTACATATTTTGTAATAAGGAAACTGTCACTCCCAGATGGTATCTAGCTAATACTGGTGGTTTGCTTGCTGATAACATACTAAAAAATAAAATTAATTGTATTCTATTTGATGACAATGAAGCCATTATCATATATAATTCACTCTTAAAGCAAACGTCCAAATGATGGTCCCTTGCAATAACTGAGCTTTCCCGGTCTCTGTGCCTGTCCCTTCTCTTCCACCTCAAAAATTATTCGGGAATTTGTTGCAGCAGAAACCTCCAGCTGCGAAGTGTAACAGCCGTTCATTAGCGAAGCTGGAGCCCAGCGTTAATTTGTGCAGGGAATCTGGGCCAGCACTACCTCAGTGCACTTACCACGGGCTTCATCCTTCACCAGTGGTTCTCAAACCGCTCTGCTTTGGATGTCACTGTTATATATCACAGCAAAAGGAAACAATTAACCTTTGCAATAATGCCACTGACTGGTGCCTGTCTGCTAATGGGCTTGAGAAGTGCAGGAAGTATCCAGAGCTGGTACTTGCTGTGAAAATGAAAATCAGTAATCCAGGGTTTTGCACAAGCACGCAACACTGATCTGTAGAATTTGTGTAGTATAAAGCTAAGATGATCGAAATATTCTAAAAAAAATCTGAGATTTTTTTTTTTTTCCCTGATAAAATTGCTTAAATCCTTTCTTAGGTGAAAATATCAAGACCTGTTGTAGACTGGTCAGTTACAGCCTGACAAGAGAGTGGTTGAGTTCACAGGAATTAAGGGTTTTGGTGAGGTTTATTGACACGAAACATCAGAACGAGCAACTCAGAAGAACTTCCCTTGTCTCTTTCTGTCCTACCACAAAAATACCCAACTTTTCAGAAAATTGCCCTTGAAGTTGAGGTTGTGTGGGAAAGAGCAATATGGGAATGAAGAGTTTTCATTTTCAAAGTTGACCTTGGGCAGGGAGTGTTGGCTTTCCCAACACCTCTTGGGGACAGCGGCACTGGTTCCCCAGGCCACAGATAATTTGTAGGTGTTGATACCAGCTGGCAAATGGGAAAGCTGGGACAGAGGGGTGGAGTGACCTTCACACAGAGCTGGAACTCGTGTCTGTGTCCCCAGTTCATTGGCCTGCTTCATCCAGTGGTGTTGGAAACTAAAAACAATCTAGCAGTGCAAAAGAGAGAGTTTGTCAGGACTGACTAGTTGAAATTAACTATTCAAGGAAACATTTAGCTTGATTATAATGGTTTCTCATCTCTGCATGACTGTACAATGAGGCACACTCTCTGAAGGGTCTAAAATGTGCCTGGCTGTGTTCATTCTAGTTTACTGATGCTTTTAGTTTAACTTCCTTTCTGTTATAAGCACAAAGTGCTCAGAAGAGGAACAGATGACTGCATTTCCATTTGGAGAGCTGGTAGAGGAGGACAATGCTGTAGTCATCTCTGCCACATGTGAAGTGATTTTACATTCTCTGGGGCTATTGCCACAAGTTGGGAACTCCATAAAACTACGTGATGCTACTGGCACACATTGCAGAGGAAACAGATCTCTTAATATACATGTAATTTTGAGTAAAACATTATTTAATTCAAGAAAATCACAGGCCAGTTCTTGGAAAGAACTATATAAATCTTAGCCATCTCTTGTCCTCCATCTTCAATTAGAAAGTTCTTAGTAATCAGCAAGCATTATTTTACTTCATTTTTCCTATTTTATTTTAATTAATTTTATTTTGTTTTAGAAAGGAGAAATGAGACAGTCCTGTGGATATAACAAGAAAGTAGTGAAATTTCAGACCCTGGGTGAAATGTGTCCCAGGTTTTAATATTTTCCTTCAATTCAGAAAGTGAAGAGTTTTCTTCTCCAGTTTTTCTGTCCTGGTGTCTCACAAAACTCAATAAGTTTGCAGCCTCAAATGGTAGAATATCGTTAAATAACTGCTCCTATCACATTTCAATCACCTGGTGACTAAAGTGGCTTTGAGATTGTCCATAGTCATCTGAAAATTTGGGTAATAGATTTTCTCAAACAGAATTTACCCAGCTTCAAATGCTCTGAACTCACTTTGTAATCCTTGTCTTCCATAGCATCAGGTGTTACCTCTTTGCTCTTTTTCTAATGTGTTAAGTACCAGACAATTGTAGTATTTTATTTAGCATGATTTGCATTCAAACTTCAAATATCTCTTGAATAATACAATATTTACATCTTTGAACTTTACTTCTGTATGTTCACTGGCATTGTAAGATGTACCTACAGAGGGGATCTGCCAGAAAAAGCATTGCTGCTCCTATGTTTGTGGACCCCAACTCATACCTTTTCTCTCTCAGCCTTCCTCATTAAGACATCACAGCTGATGTCTTTTCTCCTCTGTGTTTTAATTCCTGAGCAGAAGTTGTATTTTATTCATGATTTTGTAGGAAATGTGTCTGGTGGGAAGGAATTTGGGCACCATTAAAAGCAACCTGAAATTCCACCGTGGGCGCTGGGAGGGAGCTCTTTTTCTTAGCCACATAAAGCATCTGCTTAAATTCTCAAGTGTGGAACGTGCAGACTTGTTAGGCAAGATTTTAACAGACTGTTTGGCACTGAGTGTAATTTTCCCAAAGACCTGGCAGTGGAAATAGTTGAAATAATGGTTTGTCAAATACTCATCAAAAAAAATGCTAATTGACACCTCATCTGAATTGAGCACCACACAACACCGGAAAGGGAATGGGCATTTCCTGTTTCTTCCCTACTCAAAAAGAAACTCTTCCCAAGAGACTGCTCATGTTAGATTAGATTTGTCCCACCTGTAGGACTATCCTGTAAGGTAGATTATTTCGTGTCATGCTGTATTTGTTGTTTCATGGAGTGATGTGTGGCTCCACAAGCCTGTGGTATATTCCTTGTGCCAGCATTGCTAGATGTCCTTTTTCCAAATGCCATTTTGAACCCCACAGCAACATTTGTTTTCTGGTGTCTTTCTTTTCCTTTGTTCCTTGAAGTTTCTGGGTTCAGTTGAGCTCTTCAAGCCAGCATGGGGATATGAGGATAAAGCACAGCTGTGGCTGTGGGACTGGAGCGCCAGCTGGCCACGGTGCCGTGGCAGCATTGCAGGGCCACTGGGTGAAGCCAATCTGAACTTTTGCAATAAATATTAAAGAGACCACAAGTTTGAATGGATTTGGAATCTGAAACCAGAAACCCAATCTAAATGTCAGAGCGGGTCCCTATCTGCAGACTAAACTGAACTGAATGTTCAGACCCCTGCTTTGGCAAAGAAATTAAAGCTGTAAATCCAAATCTGCTTTTTGTATTTCAGCCCCTCTTGTGATGCTAATAATACTTTGCCCTTTCACAATCTCCAATATTTTAGAAACTTTGAAATGATTTATCAAATGAGTCATACTTCCCAGTCAGACTCACAAGAACCAGTTTGCTGGAAATATCACCCAAAAGCGAGGGCAGGATGGGGCTGTGGCTGAATTTCTGCTCTCTTGGTAGCTGTGTGTGGATCCCAGGACTGTAAGGTTTTGTCTGTATCTCTGTAACTCTTCCAGTGCAATCCCTGTGTGTCAGAAGGCCCATGTGCCTTGGATTCCCATCATTTCCAAGGTGAAGGTGTCTTTCCATTGACTCATTCCTCTGCTTCTGCCCAAAGGCTTCCAGAGAGAGCGGGACAGAGTGGTGGAAGCTCTTGGCGCAACAAAGTCAACTTTGGTCTGTCACTGGGAGCCTTCCCCAATATCTGGAGTATTAAAAGATTTTCCTGGGGCTCTGAAGGGAGTGAGTGGCAGAGCTGAGGCTGAAACACTGAACAGCTGAATCTATGTGTTCCTCTGAGCCTTAATGTTCAGAGAAAAAAAGGATTATTTAGCATCAAAGGTAACAGTAGCAGATACAGGGCATCTTCATTCATCATGAATAATGCTGTTACTGAGAAATAACAGTATTCCTTAGCATTGATGACAATATATTGAGCATTAGCAAAGCCTTCTGCTAAGAGAGTTATCTTGTGAAGTGAATTATGGAATTTTACTACCTGAGTACATGGACTGATATAAATGATCATCATTGTGGCAATGAATTGGTTTAAGAAGGCTTCATAAGAACTTGCCTAATGCTCATAAATTAACATTAAATATGAGATGGGTTATCTAATCACATGCTTTCAGGCAAATTCCTTTTTAATATGTATGTACAGTGCTGCTGGAAATGCAGAAGATATATCAGAGGAGATATTTCAAGCCATAAATGGTTACGTTTGATAACTCTGTATTATTTTCATAGTTTTTGTCAGTTATGGAATTTCTTTCTTCACCATCAAAATTTGTACACAGAACCCATGTTAAAATAATATTTAGAGATAACTTTAACCTTCTGTATGCCTGTGTCTTCAGACTAAGGGGGAATTTTACTGATTGTTTGATATGAAATACTGGAACAGTGGGTTCCTTTGTTTTAATTAAAAGTGGGGGTTGAGACACTGAGCTTCTGCACATCTTCTGCAAACTGCTGAGGCTCAGGAGCATCCCAGGCCTATCCAGTGCAGGTCTTGCTATATTTGGTAAACAATGCCCCTGATTGTCACACCCAAAAAACTTTGGTGGGCAGACTTGTTGAATACATCAGAAGCTGTTCTGAACTGTTTAAATGCAGGGCAGATAAAACTCATGGATTTAATCAAAGAGTAGGATGTTCAAAATGCAGATACCTAAATTTTTGTCCTCTGGATTAGCTGGGTAAGGGAACATTGGTGCACCAGTTAAAGCTGATTTTTTTTTTTTTTTCCTGTAGAACATACCTCTGCCTTCAGGGCAGTGCCACAATGAAAAACACCAGCTCAGGTCAGAGTTTTGAACTCTAAACAGGGGCATTTACTGTTTTTTGTGGTGCCTGTGATTCAAACAATTCCCTTCTCAACCTGATGGAGGAGATCTGCTGTAGAAAACTGCTTCCACCTGTTGGAGTGATTGGAATTTTAAGCCAGGTTAACTATGGAGCCCCATTTGGAAATAGTTTGTAAAATGCTTGAATCCTCTGGGGGTGGTTGTATTATACACCTTGTAGTTGCTGAACATTTCAAGACTTAAACTTTATCTCTAAGTTAATCACCTGGGGATCAAGCTAGGGGACTGGATAACAGTTTTACTAATCAAAACAATTTTCTGAATATTGTTGAGTTCCAGGGACTTTTCCCTGCCATCTGAAAACACAGTGAGAGGACGCCAAGAGCAGAAATATTAAACAAACTTTTTAAATCATGTTGTACTTGGAGTTTGATTTCCTAGTCTGTACAGTGAGCAATAATAAACTAATTATGATTAAACTGATAAGGAGTACTCTAAGAGTCAGCCAGGAAAGTCTTTCATAAATAACCAAGAAGGAATGCTTGGTCTCACAGTTGACATACATCAGAAAAGTTTCTTTTTTGCCTTTTCAGAGAGAGTTCTTTAAAAACAAATACTCAAAAAAGTCCAAAAACCCCCAAACAAAAACAAGTCCAAACCAGTGGAATAAAATATGTATTGTTAGTATTAAATAAATCCCATTTTATCTGAAATTGCATGACATCTTTCTGACCCCACAGAACTGGCTCTCAGGCACGTTGAAGCAGCATTATTACTGTTGGTTTTATATAGGAAAATTCTAGACTTAGACTTCCTAAGAGAGCAAATAGTTTGGCCCTGGGTTTCTGTCTTTGGCCTATTTTGAAGAGTATTTGGGTTTCACAGTTATAACTGGGCAGAATTTATTTGGCTTAATACATGAACATTTCTTCCCGATAGGTTAGGTCAGCTGTGAGGTTTAATCAGCGTTCAGATTTCTGACATGCTGCTCAGGGGCATATCATCTGAGCAAATAAACAACCCAGGAAAGGTCTGTATACCACGGGGATGATGTGGGATTGCAGGGGATCAGTTCCACTCAGGTGTTTATGGTGGTTGTGTCTTTTCATGGCAGATAAGAGCTGACATTCAGCATTATACCCTATGTGGCACCAATGTGTATAAAACAAACAGTTATTGTTGTTTCCCCTTTGGAGCACTCTTGTCTAAAAGACTGAACTGAATATATTTGCTTCTTTTTGAAGCATGCAGATTCTTCCCACTAATGTTGCAAAGGTTTGGTCTCATTTATAAAAGGAGCATATTTTCAGCTATTCTTCACTTAAAAAAGAATCTTCATACTGAACCTGCCCCTGGGCAGTCCTGCTCCTAATTCTAGTTCTTTTTTCCTACATAGCTCCAAATTAAGGCCTCTGATTTCCACTAGCTAATGTGGCAAGAGCAGTAATGGGTACCAGAATCTTCTTTTTCCCCTTGCTGTCCTATCCATACTTGACAGTATTTTGGAGAAGAAGTGGCATTCAGCCAAGGAATGAAACCTCAAGGCAACCATATCAGCCTCAAAGATTTATTTATTTAATTAAGTCATCAGCAGGATGGAAAAATACTCTCAGTTGCCAGAAAGAACTGTTCCAAGCTCAGGGAGGGTCAAAGTGCATGCCTGCAAGTTATATGTTACCAGGAATTGAATGAGAAGCTTCACAAAATTCTGCCCTTTGGTCTGGAGTAATGATGCTGTGGGTGCATCACTGAGGGAGGAGAGGGAGAAGGGCTGGGAAATGTTCTGGTTTTCTCTCCCACTGGAGTCATCCTGCCTTAGAAGTCACTTGGCTGCTGCTTTATTGTTCAGGGGCACCACTGGACATACTCACACAGCCAGTCTGGAAAATATTGGAGGACAGGAATGAGTGGGACCACTTCAGGCAGTGAAAGCAGCCTCCTGATACAGGACACAGCTAAGTGATCTGCAAATTGTCCTTCAGAAACAGCTCAGTTCCCTCAGTTCCCAAGTTCTGCACAACTTGCCTCCATTGCCAAGGCAGTGACAGAGGATTCAGAATCCTCCATCTCATACAGCTGGAGAAATTGCTGCCACTGAGACATCAGTGGTCCAAAAAAAAGTCCCAAATCCCTTTATCAGGAAAGCTGTCAGAGGGCTGGGGGTTGAGCTTTCCAGTCAGTGCAGCCAGAGACACAGCCTAGCACCAGCAGGCACCTCTGTGCCTTGGCTCTTCATCTGGTACAAATTGGCCTCATTCTTCTGATCTGGCTCTGCATTAAATATTACTGCTGGACAATGTTTGCTGTCATTTCAGATAGGACTGAACATTTTTAAGAAAGATTTGGGAAGTGCATATTGCCTCAGACAACTTCTAGTAAATAGCTCATGTTTGTTGCTCTGCCCCAGTGGGAATGCTTCTGAACTTTAGAGACAAAAAAATCCTCTGGCAGGAGCAGTTTAGTAAAGCCAGGATATATTTTAGTGGAGCTTCTCAACTTTCTAGTCAGTTCCATTGTTGATTTTTAAATAAGTTTTTTGAGCATCACTCTCAGCTTTTAATGCTCCTCTTATTGGCTTCATTTGTCTCTCTGAGGGGTGTGGTGCTGCAATATTTTCCTGTTCCAGGACTGCAAATGAATCTTGTTAATCATCACAGCCATGCACTCCTTTAGCTAAGTTCTCTTTGCTCAATGAAACACATCAAATGCAGTCAAAACATGGAGGAGTTTTTCAATAATCAATTCATACACATTTGCTCCACTGGTGGTGAAGAGGCTGTGCCTTAATTATTTTTTCTTCATTTTGATTCTCCAACTTTCCTCAAAAGCTGGTCCTCCTGCAGTCTGTTCTTATGGGTTCCTCTTTGTTTGGGAGATTCAGCAAGGTCCACACTGAGGGCAGTAAGTATGGGTTTGCTTTTGGATGATACCACAAATAAATGTCAGTCAGCTCTGGAATGTGAAATCTATCTGAAAAGATGCTTTTGGCTTCTTCCAAGAGGCACAAATAGTTAACTTAAATTTTGTATGAATTATTAACAATGTAGGTTGCTTGAAAACCAGAAGAATTGGCTTCAAAATTTGCTATTTTCACCCAGCCCAAGTTCTGGTGATCTTCCCAGACATTGACCTTTTTTTTTTTTAGCTTTCCTCCAAAAAAATACCACTTTCTATTCTCTCTGGCCTTAGCCAAAGTCATTACTTTTCTCTTTGTCATACTGAGACTCAATAGCATTGTAATTATTTCTGACATATGGTATCATCTATCCACCTCTCCTTCCAATATGTCCAAATAAAAGAGGAATGCCACTGTAGCCACCAGACCATGGTTTCCATCAATTAATTCCACTCCATGGCTGTCCATTTCTGGGGGAGCAGGGACCTAAACTTCATGTCCAGGGTGATGTGCCACGCCTGAAGCCCTGGAGTTTTGCTATCTTATTTCAGCTCCCTCAGAACTGGAAATTAAAGCCCCAGTTTACTTCCCTAGTTTTGTGGCAGAAGGCCAGTGATTCTATCTGAGAGTTTTTTTCTTTACCTCCATTAACCCCCAAATGTTGCTGTATTCAAAACATCCACAGAGGGTGTATTTATCATTCATTTTCTGTTCATGTTGATGTGGGAAAACACGTGCAATCAATATTGAATCTCTTTCAAAACAACTTAAAATGGGAATACATATTGCTCTAATCTAAAACTAATCATGATGATAAATGATGAAAAATATGCCAAAAAAGTGAAAATACTGGGTTCTTTAGTTGTGGGTGTGGGTATGTGTATGGACGTGCATATATATCTATTGTTTATGAAGAAATTAGAACTCAAATCAAAATTAAATTAGAAAGGAAAATACTGCTTTTAATGATTAATTTTGTGATCATAATTAAACCTCACATGCCTAATTTTATGCATTTGCCACCTATTTAAGTGTAACCTGACCATATATTTTATTTACCTGTATGAAAAATGGCCACAAATGCATGTTAAAAATAGACAAAGGTAGATTCAGCCATATTGATCTGTCTTCCACAGTTATTTTCTAATGTAAAATACAACTGTAAAGCCATACCAGCTGTGGAATACGACTGTCCTTCTGTATATTTATGGTTCTCCAACTTGTTTGCTCTCCCCTTTCAGGCTGAAGGTAAATGCCATTGCATTGTAAGAGAAGTTAAAGACAAAATTAGATTAAAGACAAATTAGACTGTGGTTTGGTGAATATCTTAATTCAATATAAGCAAGCCTGCTAGGAAAAGAAGTCTTGCCCCCACTCTGCACCCTCTCTTTGTGGGTACCATCCCTCACTTGTGCCTGGGTGAACAGCTCTGCAGACACCCAGAGGAGCAGAGCAAGGAGCAGATCCCTGAAAACCAACCTGCCACAAACATTTCTTTTCTCATGAGTTTTCTGCCAGAGCACAAACAAGTGGCCCAGGGTGAAGGAGGAGGCTAAAATGCCATTTAAAACCAGTCTGACCAAGAGTTAATAGTTTTGGGATCTCCAAGACAGTTGTTCCTAATATGCCTGCACAGTCAAAAATATTTCCAGGCACTGCAGCAAATTGAATGGTTTGGACCATGAATAGTTTTCATTAAAAAGTGGCTTTGGGGGACGAATTAAATTTTCAAAGTAACTGATTAATTTGATTCTCATACAGAAAAGAATCTTTTCACTTCTACATTTTAAAATGTATCCCAACCCATAATCCCCACAAAAAGTAAATTTGCTAATAACTGTTTATGAAGCTCGCAATAATATTTTTTGTCTGGAGTTTAGAACAAAAATCGTGAGAGCTGCTGAGACATGAGGTGGCTCTGCTCTTCCATGTGTTTTAAAAGAGTAACTTCAACATTTGACTTAAGCCTGGCTTCTCACGGCGCACAGAGTTAAGCAGCGAGACGTGGTTTTGCCTCATTAGGTCAGCAACACCAGCCTGCAAGGCAGTGCAGCTGGTTCTGTGATGCTATTAAAGAAATTAGAACTACATGCACACATCCTTGTAGCATCAGCCCCCCAGTGAAGATACAAGATCACAGAATTGTTCAGGGGGGTGGAATCAGCAACATGGATTACAGTTAAGGACATAGTGAGTCAATTTAAGGCTGTAAATACCCTGGTTTTCAGTTATGCTTTTAATCTTTATTAAACTGAGTGATTCTTATTTGTTTTCATTCACATATGCATGTGTATAATTTTTTTTCTGTTATATATAGGCCTGTAAGACTGTAATAAATCCTGCAGAAGTCTCCTAGAACATAAATAGTGAGTTCAAATCCTTACCTGAGAAACCACAGAGGCACCAGCACACACTCAGCCTTCAGAATTTCCCTGTGCAATTTTCCAAACAACGACAAACCATTTTTGGTTTGCTTGGTTGTTTTGTTGTTTGGTTTGTTTGGTTTTTTTTAAAGCATGCAATATTTTTTGCATTGCTTAAGAAGAAATTAAAACATCCTTTTGCTTTCTATCCTTCTTTTAATGGCTTTGCATATTACTTTTCATCTAAACTCAGTATTTGAACGTACACTTAGCAGGCGCCTGTTTTCTTTGTTGCTTGTAATTACTGAATAAGTCGGAATCATAGCCAGGGAAATCTGTGTGGGATTACATCTGGAGTAGTGTACTGTAGCAACACTGCTTTGCAGAGCTTCTCCTCTCATAGATTTGATCTTAATGATGGGCTACACTTTCATCTTTTAAAAAAAATCATTTTCCGCAACTCGCTGCTTTTTATACCTCAGCAAGAAAATGCCGTTTATTGTTCAGTTTCTCTTGCCTACAATGTTTGTATCTATAATTGAAACTTAAAAGCTATGAGCTTGAATAATTCAATCAGAAAACATATTGTTTTTACTGTTCTCGGTATGAATCCAAACGATCGCATTATTGTGATGTTATAATATCAGAATGTATTTATTTTTACATGCACAGTCATAGTAGACAGCATCCCTCTCTCTCTCCAGAAAAAAAACAGCAATGAGGAGGGGAAAAAAAAAAAAAAATGCTGAGCTTTATCCATGCTGGGTTCCTCTGGTGTAACTTAAGCAAATGAGATATCTCTGGTCCCCTCCAGCGAGCGGCGGCTCTGTGGCTGAGGCTGTTTGTGCTGCTCTCTCTGGAGTGCCCCGGGCTGAGCGTGATCCTGGCGGGACAGGCGTGACCTCCCCGTGGGAAGCCACCTGGGCCACCGAGCGTGTCACTGATACCGCGCCCGCGGCTGCTCCGTGTCAGCTCCGCGCTCCACGGCCCCGCGCATCTCCCACTGCAACTCCCCGTGGAACCGCGCAGGCAGAGCAGCTCTGCTGATGTCTCAGGACACCTTTTCACCCCAGGATTAGCTGTAGAGCTTCGTGTGTTTTGTGCTTAGCACAGATTTTATATTTTTTTTTTTTTTTTAATGGAAAAGAAAAAAAAAATCCCGATGTTTTAACTCAATTGTTGGCTGTCATATTCTCCCTGTCAAGGCGAGCATAAAATAAGGGCTTTGAAAATGAAATGGATGAAACTGTGGTATCTAATGCGAGTGCCACGTATTCTATCTCAACTACACAGCAATTTTTTTGAACTGATAAAACATCAAATGTGACTTTTGGCTTAATATGGTTGAAGCAGTTGGTAAGAATTAGCAATAATATGGAAATTATCCATTTTTGACTTTATTGCTATGTTTGGGCAAATCATTATATATAATAATCTACTCTTAGGTAGTGCTGTAGATGTATCTGTAGAATTAGGCCCAGGAAGAAAAACTGCCCTTATTCCCATAACCATGAATTTGAAATTTCGTGATTTGTATAGATTTTCATTATGTCCTTAGCATAATTTCAGCACAAACGGAGGGCTTAGCCAGGTTCCCATGGTGTGTCCTACAGGTATGGAACAGCTTAGCATCTTTTTCTCTGCTTACCAAGCTTAACGCCTGTAAATCAACCACCCCATTATGCAGTAATTCCCCTTATTCCTAATTCAAAATAGCAAAGTTAAGGCAGAATTTGGGTAATGAGGAACTATATCGTTTTGGCCTGTGTATGATCCTCATTCATTATCTCCTTTCCATTTAGGGGAAGGGGAAGTGAAAAACCCTTTTATTTGCAAATCCATCCATACCACTTTATAAGACACAGTATTAGGAAATAGCATGATTTATTGGAATGAGGCATTTCAGTAAGGCCTAAATGATAGAGTCTGCTAGGAAACTCATTTTTTCTTGATGGGATCTGATGATGGGGGTAAGACCAAGAGCCCCCTGCCAAGAAAACACACAGTAATAAACTTGCAGAAAGCTTTCACTACCACCTATCAGCAGTGATGGTTCCCCCTTCTCTTACCTCAAACATTGCCCAAATTGGGAGGCACGAGAATCTCCCCACTGACTCTCTTGTGAGGTGAAATGAAGAAAGCCTTAAACTTCACAATTGCCAATAATGAGCAATCATTACTCAAATTACACCAAGCACTGATTAGGTTTAAAGTAATGAAGAAAACAACACGATCAATCATCATCAACCCAAAAGAAGTCAATCTGTGCTAGAGATACAGCAAGATCTTAGTGGAGGGCTCCATCTACAGGGTTTGGGAGATGAGAGAGAAAAAACATCTGAAAAAGATTCCCCCTGCTCCCCACTCTGCTCACATTTTTCTTACCAATCCCTAAAAGCCACACAATGTAAAAGGAATTTTTTTTTCTCCTTTCTTTAGCTGTATGAAAATTAAAAGGGCCTTCACAAAAAATTAAAGCATAAAAACTTTTTGGAAGAACATTTCACTGCTGTTGAACTGGAATATCTGTTTAAAAAAAAAATGACAAGAGTTAAGTACCTAGCATCTACAAATAGTAAAATTATACTGAAAGCTTTGACTGTGTGAACAGCATCAATGGAGGCTGAGGTTTTTAATGCAATCTGTATTAATAGGTTCTAGCCACAGAAATAACATTGGAAAAGAACAAATTGCATGGGAAATTCCCATTTGTCAATTTTCATTGGTTGCTAAATAGAAAATCATAAATTAACCCAAAGCTTATTTTGAAAATCCAAAGTAAATTCAGCCTACACCACATTTTAGGCATGGAATAAGATTTTGATACCAGCTACAGACTCAGTCTTTTAAAAAAGAACCCATTTTATTTTAAAAACAGGAAAATAAAAGGGAAAAGAGTAGGCATGTTGCTATTCCATGCACATGTATATGTAAACTTTAAACTGTGCTAATGAGTAACATTAATATATGCATTTTGTAAAAGATGCATTATTCTTTAGGAATGATTTCAATTGAAATATGTCCCCTTTCCATGTGCCAAAGGCTTTACATAACAATTACTTTAAAAGAAAATTATTTACAATTTAAGCACAGGAAAATACAAAATTAGGATTTCTATTCAAACTCTGTTCAATCTAACAGAAGTTTCCCCACTGACTTAATTCACTTTTGAGTTTGGGGATAATCATTAGAAATAATGAGATACAAATGAAAGCCTAGTGAAAAAATGCATGACTGAAGGGAAATAAAAAACAATGCACAGCCATTCTAGTGTAGATTTCCATACTAAAGCCCCTTGTAGAAGGGCTAAATTTAAGGGCAAATTTCCAGCTTTTCGTACTTTGAGCTGTTCAGGACCATGGTTTATCTCCTACTTAGAGTTCCCTAAGTGACCTGAGATAATCTGTAGGAATAATGTCATCATCACTAAAACTTCACATTTGTTTGGAGTAATCTTTATTAAAACATAATTTCAACATCGCATGTCAACGGTAAATTTAATGCAGTTTTTATAACATGCTTAATATTTGTTGATAATCAGGAAATTATGAGCTAGTTAAGGAATTTTTATTTCTTATTGAAATCTGGTTTTTATTGAACACAAATTTAAAGATGAGCATGTCTATGTGCCTGGCTGAGCTACAGATTAATTTGAGTAGTTGCTTAAATAAAGCACTGTGAGGATTATTGTGAGGATAAAAAGCAGTTTGGGAGTTCACATATTTGTAGAAGTCATTTGAAAATAGTTGAGTATTTTGACATCCTTTTGTCTTTACTCTTGGTAATGCATAGTTTTGATACAAGTAATTGGGCTGTGCCCTTGCAGAACTGTCACGTGGCCCTATAAATATTAAATGGCAATAAAGCCTTTTAAAAGAAAAAATTAATAGATTGTTTACTAAAATTCTGGTTTACTTAAATGAACTTGAATAATACTGATTATCTTTTCCCTCTTCTGCCTTGCAGTAGAGAAAAAAAGTCATCTGTACCAGTATACATGAAAGTTCATCCAAAGTTTTATCTTTTCACAGAGTTTCTCCATTTCTAAGTATGTTAAAGTATTTTTGTCTTCGTTGCTGGAGAGGGTCTTTTTACAAGGGCATGCAGTGATTGGGCCAGGAGCAATGATGTTAATCTGAAGAAGGGAAGGTTTAGATTAGATATCAGGAAGAAATCCTTCCCTGTGAGGGTGGGCAGGCCCTGGCACAGGGTGCCCAGAGAAGCTGTGGCTGCCCCTGGATCCCTGGAAGTGTCCAAGAACAGGCTGGACAGGGCTTGGAGCAACCTGGGATAGTGGAAGGTGTCCCTGCCCATGGCTGAGGGTAGGACTGGATGGGCTTTAAAGCCCCTTCCAACCCAAACCATTTGGGATTCTGTGATTTAATGCAAACATTGAATCTGCTCATGTTAAAAAAACCCAACAAACCAACAAACAGACCAGAAGTAAATAAAGTCCTGATGGAAGAAGTTGACAGCTACGAGTTTGTTTTGCAAAGTTCTTACATTCTACTTCTTTAAAACATATTTAGATTGCCTATCCTTGACAACAATAATAAACTATTTCCATGGAAACTCAGGGGAGAAAGCCATGGAAATCTCATCAGCAGGAAGAGCAGGTAGCAGCGCTGACTGCTGAAGGAATGACTTGTCAGTGCAAGGTAAAGCAAGTCAGTTGTTCAGGTGTTAAACCAAAAATAATTCCTTTGGTCCTGATTGCTCATTTTCAGACCTTTTAGAAAAAGCTGTAGAGGGAAAAACTATGTCTGTAATGAAAGTGGAAGGTAAAGTCAGTCCTTTCAGCAGTGAGAACTCAAAGATTTTGTGGACTTGGTGATGCCTGTGAGTCCCTTCTTGACTGTAATGTACAAAAAGGTGAATCTGGGGAAGCTCCTCTTGCTGAGCTCCATCCTTTGTGTTCAGTGAAGATATCAAGCAAGGGAATACAGAGCTAAACTTATGGGCAGTGGGTTAGGAATTGTAATAGAAGCAGCTGGGAATCTCTGAGGAAACACTTGTCATAGAACACAGCCCAGACCACGCTTGTTAGGGAAACCAAGACTGGGTTTGGCAAAATTGTTTTCATGAAGATTCCCCAGGTTTCAACAAAAGTCCCTGGTCAAAGCCAGGGTGGGGTAGGTGGGAGCAGCAGAAGAAACAGTGTGTAATGTCATTTCATGTGTAATTATTTAAAAATGTACAGCAGTGGAGGAGCTTGATGTGTTTCCAGTTTTGTTCCTAAATTCATTTATATCAGACATAGGAGACAGTTCCTTTCCCAGCTTTACTGCATAAACAGCCCATACTGGTACCTTCACCCTACAGAGGAGAAATTGCTTTTGTACCCATGTGTTTGTTTTCAGAGCAAATGCTGAAGAAGATAGGTCATGAGATAGTGAACAAGGTTTGAGGAGATGACCTCTAAGAGAACTGCAACCACCAAAATACCCTTTATAGGAAGGACTAATAATGTTGTGAATAACTTAGAATAATTACGTTAGAAACAGGAAAACACGAGCACATGTGGGTTGAGCCAAAGCTGGAGCTCTGCTGATGCTCAGCTTGGTGGTCCTGTGGGCAGGCAACATACACAAGCAATTGCCCAAGGCAACAACATTCTTTATTAGATTGATTAAGCATCAGGTTTACTTATTGTCGTTAGTAATGGATGCCAGATTTCTGCTTTGCCTCTGGTAATAGGAACCAGCAGAGAGGAAGGAGTGTTACTGTGAGTGTTGGTCCTACTACTTGTGTGGAATTTTCACACCTACCTCGATTTAATGTGGAAACAACTAGAAATGGTCCTCACCCAACACTTGCTGCGTGATTCGTTGTTTTTTCAACTTAAAACTGAATTTGTGGAAGCTGATTTAGGTGAGATAAGAAATAAAGGCCCTTTGTTGAACCATCACTATCAGGTTTCCTTTGCACTGCTCTCTGGGATTTCATCAAGGGGAATCATTCTTGGGTGGAGAAAAAGGACAGCAAAGGAAATAATTCCATATACAGAGCTACTTCTAATATTCATTTTAGCCAAAGGTGATGAACTCACTGACCAGACTTGAGCCTACCCCAAAGAGTCACAATTTCCTGACTTGTAGTTTGTAAGCGGGAATGCTTCAAATTTCTGGGAAGGTGTAGAGCTAAGACAGCTGATGGAAGTGTGAGTGTTTGTGTGGGATTCCCATGGTTGTGTGTGCTCTGGAGCAGGTCTACATAAACTGCTAAAAAGCTGTTCCTTGAAAGTCAGACTGAAATTCCTAAATCACTTGTGTGCTCTTGAGAACAGTACATATGTAATCCATATCCATGTCAAGTCTCTGACATTCAACTATGAACATCTAACAAACTTTTGCTATTGCATTAATTTAAAAATTATGTAGAGATGCAAAATCAGTGAATTCTTAGTTAATAAATGTCCTTTTTCACTATTGTTTTTTAACATAGACATTCTCACAATTTAGATTTTTGTTCATTGCATACTATCTAATATAGATGATACAACATATTTTATCAATAAAAACAGTACTTTATGTTTGTGCTTTAGTTAGCTGGTAATAGTTTAAGTACAAGTGTGATTTGATTACTTTTTAAGAGTTTTACATATAAAATATCACTCATATATTTCTCACTGCAGAACAAAGAATATTAAACAAGAATTATTAGCAGTGCAGTGTGTTAACACCTGAGTTTTAAATTATTGGGTAGAAGATGTCAGTAGATGATCTTTTTTAATGCTGGGATTTTTGCAGAGGAGAGTGTATACAAATATAAATGTGTGTGTGTGTGTGTGTGTGTGTGTGTGCTATAATCATTTCAATCTGTTGCTTCAATAATGATATAATGATTTCTAATATACTGCAAAGATTATGATAAAATTCAAGAATTTTCATCCAATCCCAAACTGATAGCAGAGAAACTACTCATTATTTAGAGATAGAAATGTTAAAACAAGAAAGTAATGAGTATCTTAAGAGCAAAAACTCCTTCTCCTGTAAATTTAGGCTATTCATTTTGTATATTTATGATAGATCCATTTCCTAACATTCAAGACACTTCTGACCTTTTGAAAAATGTGCTGATACGTTGAATTATAAGATATTTCCTATGTTTATGTTTCTGATCTCTGTCTGCCTTATTTTACCTAAATTAAATTTTCAAAATTCATAAAAATAAAAAAGTACCTGTACTGTTCTGGTCCTGTGAACTGATGCTGTGCAGAACAATGATGAGGAAAGGGTTTCACAGCCCAGACAGGCAGTAACTCACTGTGGAAAATTTTATCACTGTCACCCCAAATCAAAAATGCCTCTCTGCATGATCTCCCCCAAAATCCAACAATTTTCTAGAATCAAAAGCAGCCAGCTTTTCTGCAAGACTGCACTAGCTGATTATTTAAGAACTAATGGTCTCTGCCTATGGAAAGGTAAGACCTAATCTTCAGCTTCATCAAAGTGACCAGGACAAAGCTTAGGTGCAGGGAGCCCGTGCCAAGTCATTTTGTAGGATTTGTTTGATGCTGACTAAAGTTTAGAATAGGGCTGTCCCCAAAGAGCAGCAATGCCTGCTGATGAAAAAAAATAAAATTAAAAAAAAAAACCAACAAAAAATAACCCAGATGTATCTTAAACAAAATTACACCTGGCATCATAAGGAGGAAAATTGGAATTTTGTGAGGATTGAGATGGTCATTTTTTGATAATGGGCCAGAAGAAAGTGGTTGGTTGATGTATCTTCCTTTTCCTGGTTTATCAAAAATGATAATTATGATTTTCAGGGGAGAAATCTCAAGCAGTGCAACTGAAGGAATTGGAAGTTTCCTTCAATAAAACCTGTACTTGACTATAAGAACCCATTGTGGTACATAAGAAACATTAAAGAAATCCTTTGCCCATAGAAATCAGCAACAGCCTTGCCATTGATTTCAATTGTGCCAGAATTTTACCCAATGTGGTTTTTTTTGTTTCAACAAAAGTATTTCTTTTCTAGGTTGCATTCTGAAATATTTTGTGTTCTCTTGATTAGGGTTGTTAGGAGGTGTTGAACAATAGGAGGGTGTTTCTTTGTTGGTTTTTTTTGCCTGAAGTTGCACCAGGGGAGGTTTAAATTGGATACCAGAGAAAATTTCTTCACCCAAAGGTTTGTGCACCCCTAGTACAGCTACCCAAAGCAGTGGTGGGGTCACCATCCCTGGAGGGATTTAAGAGATGTATAGATGTGCACTTGGGGACAAGGTTTAGTGGTGAACTTGGCAGTGCTGAGAGAACAGTTGGACTTGATGATCTGAAAGTTCTTTCCCAATCTAAATGATTCTGTGACTCTATTATGATTTTCTATAGAATTCTACTTCTTTAATTATCATTATAATCAAACTTTACTGGCTGTGATACAACGCCAAATAAACAATGTCTATGAAAGGGAAGTACATGAACTCTTGGAAACCTTCAAGACACACAAAAAAATTTACAAAATAATCAAACAGAAATGCACATACGTGTGTGAGATGATATTGGCTTGGTTCTGACAAGAGCTGCCAGTTTTGTCTATGTCATCAGATGAAAAGCACTGATGGCCACATGGACACCAAATCAGAGTTATCTGGAAACTGCAAGTGTTTTTGGCACAAAAAATTGAAAGGAATGAAGGAAGTGCAGGGACACAGTGCTAAAGAGGGAAGACAGGAGATTTTCTGTCTTTCCACAGATGAACTAGGACACAAAATCCAGAATTTTTATTTTTTAATTTGATCAAATAATTTTGAACAGATATACTACATTAATATTTTCTTTGAGCATATGTATGAGTGCTTTTGGTGTGCATATCTCCATGCCTGTCTGCATACATGGAATATTTCATGCTCTCTGGCTGGCTGTGATTGAGAAAATCATTCTTTGTTAACAGTATTTACTCTTATTTAATCTTGTTATTATTGTCCCTTGTGGGTAATTTTATAGCTGCATAATGTAAAATTAGAAGACAACCATAGAGGTTTATGGTACAGCAAATCTGGTTGTTCCCTTTCTATTTGTGAAATAGTTTTTTTTATCCTTTGGGGTACATCTTGAGAGCACAGAGGCGAGTCATGCTTTAAATAAATTTGTTTGGAAGGACATAGAAATTACTTGAAATGGGGAGAGCAGAGCAGACTCTTGTAGAGGTGAGGCTGCAGCACTTTCTGTTGTCCCCACAGAAAGAAAACTGGTGTGGGTTGTAGGGCCTAATCCTTAAAACCATCCTGAGATAAATATCCTGTGCTCATCTGAGAGCATTTAATTCTTAGTCTTACTAAAGCCAGGGTTAGGTGGAAACCCAAGAATGTAGATGGCCAGCTAGAGCTCATTCCTTGGATATTCAGTGACACTTGGAAACAGAAGAGCTTTCGTGGTTTTATATTATCATAATGCAGATTGATGTGGTCTATATAGACTCCTAAACCATGCAGAAGATTTTATGAGAGCACAAGAGTGAACATATGCTTCTGTAACAACCCAAACACAATATATATGTGTAATACATATACATACACATGCATTTATAAGAGACACACATTACTTATATGTCAGAAGTGCCATCTATTTTGAGAACATTGCACCTGTGCTCCTGTGTGTATCTGTAAGAAAAAAATACAAGAAATTACAATGCAGACATATTCACCCCTATTTCTTGATAACTTTTACAAGTTTGCTCTCATTACAGAGACTTGAATTTCCTACTCATTTTTGGTAGAGCTATAAAGAAGGGGACTTCTGTGTTCACTTACCTGTTGTCAATTACTGACGCCTCATTACACAAATCACTTGGAAAGCTGATGAGGTTTTATCTAACATAGAGGCCAGGTCAATCAATCGTCATCAGACCTGTGGATCTTCAATGGACATTGAAAGGTTAACCCAGTTCTTCAGGGCCTCCATCATGTCAGCAAAAATTAGCAAGAAGGTGGCCAAGTTGTCAATAGAGCACAGAGACAATTAGTTAATGATTAGAATGTTAGCACTTGGGGAGTTGATAACAAAATGAGCCATCTTGGATACATTTGCATGCATTTAGAAAATCTATATAGCTTGGTGGGATGGGAGGGAAGTCTGTGCATATGGTGCAGTAAGGAGTGCCATAAAGCAGAATTATGTGTGTCTGAGTGTATTGTAGACTTGGCTGTGCTAAATGAAGCCACTGTATCAGAAAACCTGCACATTTCAGTTTATGAGAGTCAGGTACTTGGCTTTACTGATCTACTTAGTAGCCAGCATTAGCAATGAGACTGCTGCCCTGTCATCATAACCCCATTTTCAGCTAAATGATTATGGATTTGATATCTTCTACAGTAAGCACTGGCCTTACCAGTTGTGATTAAACTTGAAGCTTGTTAAATTAGGGACAAGGCAAAATTAAAAGACTTCCTCCTGTTTAGGATTTCATCACTTTATTTTATTCTTGACTTCTCTTCTTTCATAAGAATATTTTATAAGACTTCTGCCTGCAATTATAATTTCATTTTATATCCCTTGTTGGAACAAGAAATCCTCTGTCCATACCACAAGGCCAGGGTACCTCCTTGTGCTGGCTGAGGCTTCTTACCTAGTTTAGGCAGGAAAAATAAATGTTAGACATTGTCTGCATAATTACTTGGACAAGTGGGTTTTGATCGTTTCAAGGTCTCCTTTACCTTTGTGCTCTCCATCAGGTTCAGACACAGCTCTGATGCTCACAACTACATTTAAAAATTGCTGAAACGTTCTACCATTGAAGAATTGCAGAGATTTATTTCAGGCTGTTAGGTTTCTCTCTACCTTTGATGGAAGACTAGTGTAGGCTCTATATCTGAATCACATTGTCCACCATTATAAACACCCCCTTAATAAGAGACATCCACTCAGTGCCTAACAAAAGAATTCCTTGGATTCTGAGAACATCTTTAAGAAGATATACCATATATACTATAGGTTACCTTGTGACCCAATTGCCTTCCTATTGATGTGCTGATACCTGGACTTGTGTCTCTGAGTGCTTTGACATACAAGTATCCTATTACATTCAATTTAGATTCAGGTGGAAAAGACCTTCACTTTTATTTAGCAAGCATAGATTTTGTAAGTTTTAAAGGAAATGTCATGAAGGGAAAAGGAAGATTTTCAGATGGCTGACTCCAGCTTTATGTTTTCTACCCCTACAGCCCTCTGCAAGCCATAACAATTGAAGTCATAATCATATTTATATGAGATTTAGTGAGAAAGGGGCATGAGATGACCAAGTAGTGGTTTCTGCAACAGTGAAAGTGAGACATTACAGTCTCCAGCATCTGTTCAGACAGTTTTCAGCCCTACATTTTATAAACAAAAAAGGCATCTCTTTTCCTCCTGTGAGCAGTAAAGGGGATGAAAATGTGCTTTAAAGACATCAGCATTTGAATTGTCGCATCTGAAGCAGAAAGTCTAATTGTCTGGAATATTAGTCCTCCATGCCATTGTGATGAGGCTTTATGAGTATCTTCCTCCAAGTGTATTGAAACACTCAAGTGTGCTTGACACTGAGCACTAATGTTTCTCTCTACACCTTGATGTTGCCGTCACAAAAATGTGTCGTGCCTTAGAGCTGTAACTTCCAAAGCAATTACACGCAGGAAATATTTTGGATTAAGTGAAAATAAAAATATCATGGCCAGTAAACACTGTTTCATTACCAGGCTCGTGATCAGTGTTGGTGTGTTTAAGCCACAGTCATACTGTGCTGTGTTTATTCTTTCAGTACTCTATTTTTTCATTATTCAAAGGATTTTCTTTTTATCTACTAAGTTCAGGTTTAAATACATAACAAGTCAGACTCCACATTATTGCATCTGGAGTTATTCAGCTATGATGTGTCAGATTAACCAAGAGCAAGTTTTTGCCCACAATGTCATAGGAGCTGTCACAAAGAGAGACACATTTTCCACAAAGCATTGCAAGCCCACCCCGCTCGATTTCACTGGTGGTACCCAGACTTCTGGAACCAGATGCATCCCTCCTTTTCACCTGCTCTTCACCTCCTGCAGAGGAAACCCTTTTCCCCCTGGGAGGTATTGTCATTCTGCCTCTTTGACCTCCAGAATGACAGAAATGCTTAAACTTCCTTGGTGAAAGTTTTCTTCTTGGCATTTTGTTGAAATGCTGCTCATACTTTAATGCCACAATATAGATTCTTTAAGGATGCTTTCTGATTCCCTAAAGAAATTCCACAATAGCTGTTGAGCTATTGCAGCTATTGCCTTTCTTGTTTCTCATTTCTCTCTTGCACTTTGATCAGAAGCTTTGTTGAAATGTGTTGGTGTTGGGCCAAGGGAAGTTTTCTTTTTTGTCTCATGCCAGCTACACTGAAGTATATTTCTGAGCAGAAGAATGGGCTAAGCAGGGAGTCCTGCTTGGGGAATGTAAACACTATTGTGGGCAATATATTAAGAAATATCCTGAAGTTAAAGTCAAAACTTCTGTCTAGATGGGAAGAGATGCCCATGGTAAAACAAAAAGCACTCCAAGGACTTCAGCTGAAATATTTATTGACATCTGTTTAACCACCAATCTCAGAGTGTTTTTATATGAAAATAATAAAGTCGTGAACCACTTCTGCCTAGTTTTTTTTTTTCTAGAAACAAAACAAAAAACAACTGGAAAAGGACATTTTAATGTTACTTTCCCCGTAGGTAAAAATAAAAAAACTATCATGAAAGCTGTTCCCTTGAGATCTCTTGGCAAGGAATACCCATGAGCCTCATGTACATTTGGATAACAACGGCACCTCAGAGCTCTTTGAAGTTGCACCCTTCAGTACTAATCTGATTTCATTCAAAAGAGAAATCTAGGATGATGTTTATGAGGGTTTGCAGTTTCACCATGGTTTTGATCAGAAACAGATGGTGTATCTGAAACAATTAGAAAAACTTTTGTTTAGAAGCAGCCCACATGTAATTGAGTGTTTGATGTAGACATCATAGCATTTGGTGTTGGGGAGTGAAACTTGTACATGCATTTAAAATTTGGTGTGCCAGGACCTCAGCAGGTGTCAGCTGGCTTTGCTTCTGGAGGCTGTGTCAGTTCCCATGAGCTGCAGATCCCAGCCCACAGCCCCTCCAAATGAACAATCATCTTTTAACAAAATGGCCAGAACCGCACCCTTTCCTAAGAATAATGTCATGGAAGATGCACCAGCCCCAGGCAGCTAAAAAATTGAGTTTGTGGCTAGAAGATGATCCTGCAAAATTATTTTTGTTAAGGATTCCTTGGACTGTAATTCCAGCTGGGCATTGCTGGGCCTGGAGTGTGTGTGAAGACTTTAAATCACACCAGGCACTGAGATCAGGGCTCTGGGTTTGTTTCATCTTCACGCACTATTTACATCTTCCCTAAGAGTTAGCTCTTGGTTAGGATCCTGCAACTAAATCAACATTTTCCTAGCAGAAGGTGGGAAGCTCTGAGTTATTGTAAAGGGAAAACACAGCATACACAATATTAAGAATGTGAGTCCACTTTTCATGACTGGAGACTTTCAGGGGTGGCCGAAATTTAGACATGCAGCTGTGGGAATGGTGGGATCAGGAAAACACCAGCTGTGGGGGCCCATGCCTGCTCTGAAAACTGTTGGTGATCACTCTTCTATAAACTTGAGTGAGACATAACATTTTCTCCTGGGGGATTGTATTTACAAGAGAGTTCCATGAGGGAATACTTAAAAGATTCAGTTGTTCCCTGTGAGTTTTCATTGCTAGAAGAATTTACCTTGTGCCTAAAATTCGGTGTCAGCCAATAATTCTTATGCATGGTTTCCCACATCTGTATGTGTGGGCATATGTTCAGTATAGATTTTTATAGATTTTGAAGGAAGAGCAAAGAGAACCAGCTGACCACTTAGTGAGGTCACCTGCTTGATAGACAGTGGGGAGTTGTACTTACTGAGAATTTAACTCTGCATTCTGGGAGACCAAGTCTCTCTCTCACAAAGGAGATACAACATCCTTTCAATAGGAACAGGAATGGACATGAACACTCTACAGAATCCCACTATACAGACACAAAGCCAGTTGTCTCAAATTAAATGTTGTTGAACAAACTGCAATTCCCATTAAAACCCCTGTTAGTACTCCACCTGCAACGGGATAAAAATATGTCATAATGGGCCCAGGTAAGCAAAAGTGGACATTTAAACCACTTCAGATGCATGTGCAGCATGAGAAAAGACATAAACATGAATTAGCCCATGTATAAAATGACTTTCACCCATGAGGCCTGGATTTATTCCACCTAACTTTAGGCACTTAACCAGGGTGCTTGAGGATATTCTCTCCTGTGGCTCTGCATGCAGTCGATGGAGTGAGAGAGGCACTGTGAGGAGGTAATTTATCCTGTCTAGGACCTGAACTGTCCTTATGAGATTCCCATTTTCCTCCAGTGCCTATTTAGTTCTTTGTAGGGTTCTTTGTAACAGCGTTTTTATTTATTTTTTTTATTATTTATATTTATTATTTATATTTACTATTTATTTATTTTTATATTTATTATTTATTTTTTAAATTTTTATTTTAAATTATTTTCAACTGGCTGTCTTGGGTGGGGGAGATAAATCTTGGCCAAGCAGATTGAGTTGGAGGTAGCCATTCACGTCACACTGTTGCTGTGATTTCTTTGAAGTTATGAACATTCCCTCGGGACTCTTAGTGAGAAAAAAAAAACTAGTAATTTAGAGATAAGCTAAGAAATCTTTAGGGTTTCTTTAAACCTTTATGCCATACTCTCAGCTTTCGTACACAGCATTAATATTGCAAAGTGCACTGCAGTGAACTAGTTCCTCAGAATGCCAAATTTTCCTTCAATTCCTCAGTTCTCCAAATACAAAGATCTGATTTACTTGACTCAAAGGCAACAAACAGTGATTTTAAAAAACATTTGGCTTATTTGTATTTCGATTAATAATTTTCATGAGTTGCTGCAACAGCATGTAATGAGTGTAAAAGTCAACAAAAAAATGTTTTAACTAGCATTAAATTTGTTCCCTGCCAAAGTAAACACCATCATGATTCTGCTTAAAGAGAAAATCCATCCTAGCATGAGCAATCACTGTTTCCTTCTTGCATGGACTGGGAATGTATCAACTAGGAGACCATTTCTCCTGAAATGAAATGATGGTTGAAGTAGACATCCATTTTCCCTCTACCTTTAATGGCTTTACAGCATGCAAAGCTGTCTAGATGGCATTTCTTTTTCTTCCAAACATGTGGGTTTTAATTCTTTGCTTCCAAGTCCAGCTTGAGTAGCTCTACCCTTGTTGCTGCATTCTCCCAGTCGCAGGGGAAGGTGTCTTTAATTTGTCTTTGTGGGATGTTGCTGTTCATTACTGAGGTGTAGCTGTATCTTATCCCAGATATTCTTTGTTTGGGTAGTAGTGAATGTGCCTGTGAGGATCAAACCAATTCCACCTACTTCCCCAGACTGATTCTAGCAGTGATCAGAACCAGATGCTTCACAAGGGAGTGCGAGAAACTCCCTAATAAATAACATGATATAATCTGTTCATTGAGAAAAGCTGTTTCCTTTTTCCGTGGAGATTAAGTACTATTTAAAGTATTTAATTTTCTGTAATTGAATCAAGAGTCTTAGAGTACAGCTTCAGTAATTTTTTGTCTCTGGCTAAATTTTTTTCCTCTATAACTTGTGGCCTAGAGCATCACAGATTAATTTGTGCATGCTGCAAGAAGCAAATTCAAATATCAGTTGTCTTTCATTTTCACAGAATATCCCTTCTCCCTGTGATAAAGTAAGAACTCAAGTTTTACCCCATTCAGGTTCTGTTTTTCTTATTTTTTTGAACTTATTCTACATTTCCTATGGTGTCCTCAGAAAGCCAAAATACATATCTAAAAGTCTTACAGAGGATTTTGAATAAATAGAAAACAATGAAATAAGTCATTAGCACTAGATCATTTTGCAGCCAGCCTCCAAAATACCTTCAGCATTAAAAAGGACTGGTGCTTTTTTGAAGTGAAGTCTACTACAATATTGCCACTCATTTCCAAAAATCTGTGTACAAATCTGTTTCTTTGCTTTCAGTTGGTCACATTTTTTGAAACACTTGTGTTTTGGGGAGGGGGGAAGTCTTCTGTATTCAATCTTTTCATGAAAATTAAAGCTCTGAGAACAGTCAATTTCGTAAAAAAATAAAAAAGTTTCAGACAGATTAAAAAGATAAAGATGACTTCTAAATGGTTCTAGGCTAGAAATTGGTTCAGTTTGCATAATTGGACCCCAGCCTGTGAGACTGTAGAATTGCAAGTAGCAGATGACAGATATTAAACCAGTTATTCCTCTGACTGAGAATTAAGGAATGGAATAGGGTGTGCTACAAGTGAAATTAGTAATTGGATTTAGCTCTGTGGGAATAGAATTGACTTGCTTTGGAGCTAGCAAGAGCTCAACTCAAAACTTTTGCCAAAAAATTGAAATAAAATAATTTTTTAAGGTTTGAAAAAATGTCAATGAGATGTTGTAGTTAACTTTATCATTGTTTATTGCATTAAGGCTGTGCCCAGAGAGCCAATGAGACCTAATAAAAAAAAACCATGAAAGAGCCTAAAACCTAATGTCTAATTTTATAGATTTAAGTAGTCCCCATTGGCTTGTTCACATGTTTACATGACAAGTGACAACAAGTAAATAAATTCCAGATTTAGGGGAGTAGCACATCCTAATTGTTGAATGACTAAGACTGGCAAAATTTATCTCCTTCTCTGCTTTCCCATGTTCAAGTGATTATAGTTCTTTAGTCTTTTTCTTTTTTTACACATTTACATGTCTGCTGCCTAAGAAACCTGTCCCTGAACCTTTCAACAGTGTTGAAGTAGGTGATTTGGATTAAAAATCTAAAGAAACCTCTTGATCCTGATTGTGAAATCTCCTGCTTTTGGAGGGGAAATGATATATTGGAGAAATAAAAGCAGGTATTTCTCTGAAGAAGGTTACAGAACTGCATCCTGTTTCACACATTAAGGGGTGCCAGTAGGTACTCACATTTATTCCCCCAAAAATTACCACAAAGAAATAGCATCAAATAAATATTAAGAAAAGTCTGCATGATCTTGGAATTCTGTTAGGATCTTCTGTGTTGTGGAGCTCTCCAGCCCAAACAAGTAACAAATTTGGGCCATACTTCTCAAAAAGCCAATTTGGATGTATCATTACGTGTGAGTACTTTGGAGCTATCCAGGAGTAGATATTATACACCATTTTCACTTGTGGGTTGTGGAAAACAGAAATAGCTTTATGAAAATTCGGGCATTGGTACAGAGTCAAAATCAATCAACACTGTGGTATGAGAGGAGCTTCTTTAGACACGAAAAACAATGAGGTTCAAAGAAGTCAACACACTTACATTTAAGGGAGCACATCACAAAGCGAATTGGGTCATCTCAGGGAAATATAAAAGCATTATTCTTCTGAGATTTGAAAAAAAATACATAATTACTTCTTCCACCAAGCATGATTCTTTTAAATAACCTTCATTTTTGTCCCTTGGAAATGAAAAGAGGTTTACATTAAAAAGGCATTTCCTCTGACTCTCTGTCCTTGAGCAGCACAAAATGTAAACTATACCTTTCCCTTCTTCCTTTGAAGAAAAAGGAGTTTCAATCTTCTTCTGTGAACACGGTCCATTTAAATAAGGAGATGGAGTCCCATCTTTTCGATCAGCTTTCTTTGTTTGACTTGTCAGTAATAACACTTTAGCTGAAATTGTACAGGCGTCCTGCTAATTTAGTAATTATTGACACGGTGCTGGGCAAGAAATGATAGCAAACACAGGGAACTGTTAAGAAGAAATGAAATAAAAGATCTTCATATCATTGTTGAATAATGGTTGAGATCATTTTGTGCTCTAAGTAGGCCCAAGACACCTTTTTCCATTTTCTCGACACATTTATAATTTATGCTTTGTAATAGTTCCAAATATTTTTAGGACTCTGCACTTTGTTTGAGAATCCTGAAGAACTGAATGAGAATCACGGAGTGCACACACAGATGAGTGAGGGGTGTGACCTGCCACAGCTTTTGATTTAAGAATGATCCCTCATTTTTATATATCCCCCTTCCTCATTTCTCAATTTATCACTGTATTTAGGGCTGCCTTTGCTCTGGCTGAGCTGGCTGGGCAGCCAACCCCACTGTATGTGGCTGGAGACAGAGATTCCTCTTGGATTTTGCACTGTTGGCAACATCATGGCATCTTTCTTTATCAGGAGCAGCTTTCCAGTGAGCTGGTGTGCACCAGGTTTCAGTGTCATTTCAGGGAAGTCTGAGAGCTCCCACCCCAGGGATGCATCACTCTGCCCCTTGCATTGGATCCTGGAACCCTGAAACACATCTGTGAGAGGGCAAGCTGTGCTTGCTTTGTGTTTTTGTAGATGAACAGGCTATTCCCTATTGAAAAAATATGGACTTGATGGTCTTCATAGGTCCTCTCCAACTCAGGATATTCCATGATAAAATCACAGTGAACTTGCACATGCTTTTACTCCTTTAAATTCTCTTTTCCATCTCCTCTAACTGGACCTCATCAGAATAAATTTTTAAACCTCCAGCTCCCTAAAACCTTTACAAAGCTTATTAAAAATGCCAAGGTTTCTCAGAAATGGAGACAAGACTCTCAACTAAGAGTTCTTTGTTGATGTCAATCTGTGTCTCAGCTGTGGACAACAGATCTTTGTTGCCACTGTGGAGCTCAGGTACACAAGGACACAGACCTGTTGCTTCTCATTTGAATTTTAACTTGGGTCCTCTTAATGGCAAATGTGTGGTGCAGCTTGGCAGTGCCATTGCACTGTGGAATCAGCTGGTGCTGGCACTGAAATGGTGTTTCCAGGATTTCATGCAGATAGCATGAAATGTCCCTGGCTTCTCAGGGACTGTCATTAACTAGACTCAGCTCTTCTTCATGGCCACAAAATCCTTGTCAGGATAATATATTGGGGTACCCAGGGCTGGTTATTCCACGCTGAACTGTGGTTTGAAACAGGAGGCAGGACAGGGCATGCAGAGCGGTTGATCTTTAAATCGAAGGCCTTAATAAAAGGAAATAGAAAGTGATGTTTTAATGGCAAGATTATATCAGTGTCTGTGCAATGTATTAGATTTCAATGCAGTTGTATATTGATTTATACACAAACTCATATGAAAGCTGCTCCTTCACACATTGGTCATGGCTGATAATACTCATGAACCGTGGGATTCTGCAGCATCCAGGCACATGAAACCCATACTTAGTGGCTGGTTAGAGAGGGCAGAAAAGGTTTATTAATGTTGAAAATAATGAGGGCTTCTCTTCCATGATCGCTGCACAGGTCTGTCCTACCTGCCCTACCTGCCTCAACACCCTCCCACCAGTGTCACAGGAAGAGTTTTAATCCAGAGTTAATTTTCTGTTTATATTAAAATATTCTGGGTCTTATTGTTTCTCCAAAGTCTCTGCAGCAAGAGGTTGCAGTGATAGAAACGAGGCAGTGAAACTGTTTTAAACTTTGCATGTTTCTGTCTAATCTACATCTCTCTGCCTGCATGCACAAATTATTTGGCCATGAGAAGAAGAAATGCAGTGACAGATTTCATCGTAGACGTGTCTGTCTGCTGCCCTAAGGCTACACCCTGCACACACAGAATTCCATCAGCCACCCCTGTTCCCATTCCTGGGAGCTGGGGGTGTGTCTGGCTCAAAATTTACCCTCTGGCCAATGAACACTTACAGGTGATTTGCCATAAAATAGATGTTACACATAATTTTTAATGTAAGTATAGATAAGATATTTTTTTAATTCAAATAACCCAATCCATTTGAAGATCCCTGTTTTCCCTTTCCTACCTGTACACATCCTTGCAAACAAATAGAACTTTTGTGTCATTAGTTTATGGTTTTTGGATTACTTTTGGCATTTTTATTCTGCTTTTTTTTCCCCAACATTTTTTTCCACAATCCTACCTCTGTTTGGAGGCTTTTCAGGTAGTTTAGGGAAATACAGGGAAACAAAAGGAAAATGGTTACTTAAAGGAATCTCTTGAAGGAAATTTCAGGAAATATAAATTAAAAATACATTTCTTCTAAAGCAAAACACTCTAAAATGTGTGTTAAGTTTTATTTCTGTGTGGCACTCTGCATATAAGGCCATTAACGTGCCCTGGGTTTATACCCACCTTCTTCCAAATTCCATTTGGACTTATATTTTTTAATCATTCCAAGACACTGCAGACTTCACTCAAAGTGTTTCAAAATGATTTCTGTTTGTTTCATTTATGTGTGTTAAGTCAAATAAAATATTTAACAGAGCTTGGATACAAATTGGAAGGGACCTCATCATTGGATGGAAACAGAAGATGTAGCGAAGAATCATATTAAAGAAAAATTTGTATCATTTTCAGACAAAAACTGAAATGAAATCTGTTTACTAACCCACCAGCTGTCACTGCTACTTCTAGTTGCAATGTATTGCATACACTGAGCTATAGACTTGCAGTCACAGGCATTACTGTAAGGTTTCTGCTGGGAAACTGAGCCTAATGCCTTTTCAACTTCTATTTTTTTCTACCAGAATGGAAAATTTAATTTTAGTGCCTGCATGCTATTTGATTTGCTGCAATGGGTTGTTGTTTTGGGGGTTTTTTTTTCCCCTATATTTTAAGGCAGATTTTATTTAAAGCAAACAAACCAAAGCTGGGGTCCAAGTGATAACAAAGGTAAAAATGTTCGAAGGCACTAAAATTTACAAAACACTGTTGTGATACTACCATGGCTACTCTGAATTCTTCCAAGATGTAAGTCTTTGATTTTAAAGCAAGAAGTCTTGGGTATGTACTCAATATTTATGGCCTCTCTCAATTCACTGGCTGACAAATTCATTGCCCTGTGATGGACAGTTAGTGTTTGCCTTCTAAAAGTAAAAGCCAAGGAGATTTTCACTTGTGTGAGGAAAAGAATGAGTCCCAAGCATTCCAAGTGCTGGGAATGTTTGAGGCACACACTTACAGATGCACCAAGCTAAAGCACATAAGCAGAGCTGGTGCCCGAGGCGCTGTGATGAGGACTTGGTCTCAAAATGAAGAACTAAATGCAGATCTTCTGCCTGCCTGTGCTTGAGCAGAGAGAGAAAAATAAAAAAAAAAAAGAGTAGTCAAAAAGAGAAACAATTTTATTTGAGCTTGAAGGAGAACTTTTCCTGGGATCTTGAATATTTTTGTTGAAAAACAAAGAAAAAAATGAGCAAAATTTTGCAATATAAAACCTTTTATATCACAAAATTGAAATAGTTTTGCTTTGACACTGTCAAAATGAAACACACTGACTTCATTTTGGTTTTTTTTTAAAACGGTTTTGTTCTACAAAATATTCAACTAGGGAGAATGTGCAGGATCTCTAGTTTTTGCCAAACAGTTTTGCTTGCCTGTGTTTCTACTCTGCTACATTTATCCCACAGTCAAGTTTCTGATTCAGAGACCACCTAAGCCAAAGCGGGGCTTAGCGTTGCCTCCAGCACATTCAAAACAAGTTCCTGGTGAAAAATGAAATTTTCTGGGCTGTTGCAGTGGTCTGTTTTCCCAAGACTGCATTCATACTAAAGGGAAAACTTCATAAAGTCCTTCACTTATGTGCATGCAGTTTTATGTGCTGAGACAAATGTGTTGTTCAGGCAGGGTGCGTGCTGTAATGGAATATTCTTGCTGGGAGCTCTGCTCGGGCCGTCTGTGCCGGCGTTTTCTTCCCACTGTGGAGACCTGAGCACATCCCTGCCCATGGGGGCAGCTGATAACACACAGGCAGTGCAGCACAGCGGGGTTTGCACCCACACACACACAGGCTGCTTCCAAAAAACACCCATGTCTTGGTTTTCCCCCTATCTCTGCGATAACGCTGTCTGGGTGCCGGTGTGGGGAGTGTGCTGAGCTGAGCGTGCACTTATGGACGTGCCCAAACTTTCTGACCCATGGGATGGAGCCTGAGTGTAAGCAGAGAGAGGCAATCAGCAGACTTAATTGTTTCTATCCCCAATGTAAATATCCATATATAAAAACACCCCTCAAACCTGAAACCCCGTACCGACTGGTCCTTTTTAATCTTAATTTTGAACAGTTGCTACTCCAATTAAATTCTACCACCTAGCATTTTCAAACAGCTCTTAGTTGTTTCAGCAAACTCTTTTAATGGACAGCTGTTTTTGACAGCTCCTCCTGATTTGCCAGCGCTGTGTCATCTGCCAGAGCAGGAGGACCCATTTTGTATTCTGCTGCTGGCACTGAGGGGATATGTAAATGTACACATGAATCAGTTGTCACCAGCACAGACACACTGTGGCAAGATGATCAGAATGTGTTGGGAGTTTAGTTGGCTTAAAGTGGGAGGAAAAGAAAAGGAGAAAAAAAAAGAAAAACAAAAAAAAACAACACAAAAAAACCCACCACGCTTAGATTTCTTGAAGTGATTTTTATTTCAAGTCTCTCCAGTTTATTTTCACTTTGTGGCGCTTGTTAGATTTAGTTCAGGAGAGTGCAATCTGCTACTCGCAAATCACCAACCTGAAACTGAAAAGTTGAGGAATTATAGAAACATTTCAGGTAAACAACATCAGAACTTTGGCTACACAAACAGAATTTTATATAGGGCTCCACTTTTCAAACATTTTAACCCCAGTGAGAGAAAACTTCACGTTCCCAGGAGCACAGCATGGAGGGAAAGTTTGTTCAGCTTCCCGAGGCATTCTGGTAAATGGTCAGAGCTGTTTCAGCTCACAGGGCAATGCCTGAATTTCACCCTGCACAGAGGGGCAGTTTATAAAGTAAAAGGGAAACCACAGGTGGGGTTAATGTTGTCAGGTTTACTGCTGAGATGCCCTGATGGTACAGCCCCCATCTCTCTGTGTCAGCAAGTGGGAGGACAGCAGTTTGATCACCCTCCTGTTCACCTTTGTTCCTCTCACCATTACAGTCCACTGACAAATTCAGATGCCCCTCCAGTTAAACAGAATGCATGTGGCATTTACATTTAGGAAATGCTTTGAGGTTGATTGTTGAGGTTTGGGATTGTTTTGGCCAAAATCTGAATCACTGGTGTGAGTCTGAACCTCATTTTAAACACCTGGAGAAAGTGAGAGGAGAGTTTAATGTCCTGATAACCTTCAAATAATCCTGTTTAAGCTTGAATAAAAGCAGCATTTAGTGCTCAAGTATTTGCTTCACTATAACTTTATTATCTTAGAACATCTGAAAGATGTTTGAAAGATGCTACTGATGCAAGAATGCATTGAGCAACTGAGGTCCCCAGTGCCAAAGACAAAACCATTCCAGTGTGTCACGTGCCTTTTTCCACAAATTCTTTTCAGAGACATCCATCTATGAACAGTGTTCTATCTCATTTCCAAATTTAGGGATCAGTCACTGGAAGTCTTCTTGATCATCTCATTCCCATAAGATTTGAAATTCAGTGGGAATGGTGCACCAGCCCCACCACAGACAGTATCCAGATTTCTGCTTCTGTCTCAGAAACCACAGTTCTGTGTTCAATAAAAAAAGGTGATACTGTTCAACTACTCAGCTTGGAAGGAAAATAGCTCTTTATTAACTTTGTTATATAACAGAAAGAATAAAGGCAAATTGGTCTAGATGTTAGAAAGAACAGAAAAATGATGAGAACCAGAGTACACATAGAAAACTTTCAGTCAAGGCAGTGAAACATCACAAACTGTCCATGTGCACATGCATGGATTGCAGGGTAGGGGTTAATAGCAGGACACTGTGCTTGGGTATTCCTGGGTGGATAAGATAGAATATTTAATAACAATGCAGAAAAATCAGAAGTGCTCAAAAACATTTCTGTTCTGTGTTTGAGAAAAAGCCAAAGTACACAGTCACACAGGACCACAATGCTGCTGAAATAGTTCCTTTTCCAAAAATGCCAGAGTTGATCATTTTAATAGCATTGAATCTGAACAACCTGCATCCAATAATTTTCACAGAGGTGGCCAAGGAACTGTCTGAGTGTTTAGTGTTGATTTTTAATGCCTTGCAACACTGGTGGTTTTCCAGAGGATTCAAAGAAATCGAATGTTGTGCCAATATTTAGAGAGTGAATGGAGTGACCCAGGTAACAGGTTTAAGAAAGGCAAGGTGGCAAATACCAGTTAATGTGGGATCATGAAAAACCTACTCCATTGGGCTAATGAGGACAGCTTTGATGAGATTAAAAGTGGTTTTGGTAAAAGCAGCAGTGTTTAGATTATATTGGGACTTGCATACTCACTCAGTGATAATCACAGGGGTGTTTTCTGGCTGTCATTTTGGGGCATCTGTACACACCTTTGAAAATAGTATGATAAATTTATCTATAAATCTAGAAGACAGTATTTTACTCCTTTAGAACACATCCAGGCCTGTAACACCTGCCAGCTATAGATTGCTCTTAATGGGGGTTGTCTGCATGTAAATAAATGGTACCTGATTTTCTTATAAAAATGCAGTCAGACCAAAGTTTTACTTTTTGGGTAAAATGGCACTTTTACTTTAAAGAGTATAATTTAACTTGACACAGCTCTGCTGAGCTTTACAGTGGCTTAATCAAATACAGCACTGCTTTAAAAATAGGGATTGCTTCAAACAGTGGATTAAGTTATTGGTCTTTCACATCTCAAGTGCTGAAGCTCATTAGGTCTCGGGGTGAGAGTGAAAAGTGATGTTGTTTTAGCTCAGACTGAGTGTAATAGGAGTTAACTCACAGGCCTCTGTCAAGCTGACATTTGGGTGGGTTTTTTCCACTTAAAAGAAAGCCCTTCCAGGGTTATCTAAGTTTGAAGAACACACTCATAACAAAGCCAGTGTTGCTGCCTAAACAAAAAGGTTTGCTGTCCAACACACATGAGGGATCCCCAGCATCTCACGTTCCTTCTCTGCTGTCCTGCTTCCCCTACTCATTCTCCAGAATCAATCATGTTCTTGTGATAGTGTGGCTTTAGTCAGTTTTGTGAAATATCTAATTAAATAAGCAAAGAGGTAAGGTCCTGTTTGACATGAAGCTATTGATTGACTTAATGAATCATCTGAAAAATGTTTTCACATCCTCCTATCTGCACAAGGAGGGATTTCCGTAATCTGCAAGACAAAGCTCCTTACATGACTCTTGGGTTTGTGCTAATGAAGTTTGTGCCTCCCAACCAAAGAGCTCCTTCACAGGACATACAGCTTTTGAAGGAGATTAAATCAGGTTTTGTTGCACACAATAACCATAGTGTAACTCTCTGCTTGCTCACACACTGATCAATTGCTGATCGATGCTAATGGCTGCAGTGTCTGGTTTTCATCAGTGTGCCTTTCTTCTGCTTTGGCACTTCAGCATGTCACTGTGTTCTTCACGAGAGGCTTGTTGAAAGCAAAAAGTGTAAATCAATTGGTCTCTGTGTCGTAAACAAAAGCTCTTGGATCAGTCAGAGCGAGCCCTGGAGCACCGGATAGCACTGGGGTTTGGTTTTATTTAATTAACAGAATGTTTTAATCAGGAGACTGTTAAAAACCTGAAGCTCCTTGTCCAGCCACAAACCTTCTCTGTCGTGATGGGCCACAGAGTGAGGTGTTGGGTTCCTGTTCACTCCTTGACTGCAGAGTTTTAATGTTTGAGAGGTTTCTCAGCAAACACAAACTTCCCCCAGCCCTGTGTCACACACCCCGCACTGTGCCAGGTCTGCCAGGCAAAGGCACATGACTTCAAACTCTCATCCTGCCAGCCATGCTGCAGGTTTGTAAAGCTCTGTGTTGTTCACTGTTAACCAGGTATGAAGGTTTAAGGCAGGTGGTGTTGAACAGCAGCAGCTCAGTGAGTGAATACCTCCCACACCAGATCAGCAGCAGCCAGTCTAAGTCATCAGTATGTTAAAAACATATTGCCTGTGTAAAGGGTGGCAGTGTTGGGTGCTCAGAGCTAATTTCAGGCAAGAAATCCATTTATGCAACTGGGACTTAGGTTTGGATGATGTTTTCATTAGTAGGCAAACCCTGTGTGGTTATGCCTGCTTTTAAATGGAGTCAGCTAAGGAAAAATCAGTAGTCTGAATGGGACTGAAGAAATCAAATACCAAGTTATTATTAAGAAAAGCTGAAAATCTTTGTTCTAACATGTAATGTTGAGTTTGGCTTTCTAAAACACTGCTTTCATTTAATGCTGATTTATGACCTTGTTACAGTTATTTATTACAGAAGTATTAGTCTGTTATAAGTAGATATGAAGTATTGTAGGTGGTGAGTAAATATGATTTCTGTTCATTCACTGCCTATGACAACCATCATATATTATTTACTGTTAATCACATTTTACCTAAACAGCAATTTGTCATTTATCAATCAGTTATAAAGTATCCTAGTGTGAGTCAAGATCTAAAAACGTCCTTGATTGTTGCAGAAAGCTTTTGTTTTTTGTGTGCTGAACTAGAATTTGAGATTTTTCTCTTTACAGTATCAGTAAAAAAGTTAAAAACTTTGATAGCAATACTTTGGTAGATTGAGGAGACATGTTAAAAGCTAGAAAACTATGAAATAGTGTTATTTCATGACATTGTCATCTAACTAACACGGTGACAACTAATTTTTTTGTGTTAAGGTTTTGTTTCAAGCCCATGTTAATATTATAAAACTCAGGATATAATTTTAGAAATGGAAAAAAATAAAACACAAGTCAAAATTTCCTTCCTCTGCAACATAGCACCCCAGAATGACAGCTGGAATTGCAAGTTAATGTGGATTTCAGTCTGATATGCTGGGGGAAGCTGACCCAGGAAGGCAGGAATGGGTTTCCATCATGACCAGACCTGCAATGAAATTTCCTCCCCCTTTTGGAGAATAATGCCTTGCTCCCTGCTGCCCATGTTAAGGCCAATAAATCTCCCTTGAAATGGTAGAACTTTCCAAATTGCAGGACACACCAGGCTCATATGTTGAATAGAGATTTTATGGTGGCATTTCCTTGAGTATGGCATAAAACCCCAGCCATGGTTATGGAGAGCAGCAAATACAATACAGAACAAACACAGAATGAAAAATCCTCTCCCTTCTCTCAGAAAATCAAGGCAATGTCTTCTGCTAGCTCCTGTCAGCACCAAGACAACTGTCCCATACTCCTGCAGTCTTAGAGCTTTTGCCTCAGTCTGGTGTGTCTTGAGATATTCTTCAAATTGTTATATATTAAATGACTGAGCAGAGGAGGCCTTTGTCTAAGGCTTGTAAAATCCTTACTGTGTATCTGGAAAATCAAACTTTTGGCAAGTTAAAATAGTTTAGCTTTCCAGGTGGGTGGGGAAAAAAAAAAGACAACATAAATAATTATATTTAAAACATTCAACTCCTTTGGAGATGGTTTGCTATTAAATATATGATATTTTGGGATTCACCAAAAAATCTCTGAGGAATATCTCATGTGTTAATGGCTTTTGGCTTTGCCATGTGTGGTAATGAGAAAATTCCAGGAAAGTTTTTGGTGCCAAAGAAACATTGACTCGCTCAGAGGACACAGAATGGTTGAGGTGGTGCAGACAGGACAGCTTTCAGCTAATGGGGGGTGAATCTACAGGTCTTTTCCAGCTTGATGGAATGGGAGCAGGAAAAAGGAACAGCCACTCACCAATCTGAAGATAGATCTTAAAAAATCCCAGAGTAAGATCTGTAAAAAGTACATCTTAAAAAGTGCTATTATTTTTAACAACTGCTATAAAAGCAGTGAATTTTATAGCTGCCACTACCAAGCCAGGTTCTGCCATGTCCTGCACAACCCTCTTCACCCCAGGCAAAGTTCCCAGGATTAAAGGACTGAGAGGAATGGTGTGATATGGGGCTGTGTTGGTACAACCTGGAGCATCCTTGCAGAACAGGTGCCACACAGGGACAGAGCAGCAGAATCGTGTCAGCCCTGCAGGCACAGGGTCTGAACCAGCTGAGCCCCTTCAGTGAACCTTGCCAGTGTGGTGGAAGGTGGAAAACTCTTGGTTTGTCAGGACACACAATGGTTTGGGAGCAGTGGGGTGAGAAAAGAGGTGTTCTGATTGACCCTGGCACAATGTACCACCCTCCTGAACTCCAAGCAGGGGATGCAGGCAGCCACAAGCAATCTGAGTGAGAGGTCTGTGGTTATTTTGCATTAACTTGCATTACAGGACAGTATGGCACTTGTGTTTATCAGCTTTCAGCTGAGGGTTGAGGCTGGCCTGGCTAAAGACAATATAAAAGTGTTCCCTGTAAAAATCCTGTAATTGAAGATCTCAAAGCATTTTACAGGCATTAATAAGTAAAGCCTGAAATACAGCTACCAGTATTTCAGTCCCTAACGCTCAACAGTGCTTGTAAGTGCTGTTAAAATAATAACAGTTGTATCAATGCTCTTGCAATCCCAGAAATATTAATGGAATCTTCCCTGTCAACAACCTCCCCTCCTCCAGGCTCTACTTTCTTCTCATGGGCAGGAAGCAGAATTTTGCAAGGCAAGAGCTTGCTGGGGAGTTTGGGTCATTTGGGATTTTGCTTTTGTGGGTTTTTGTGTGTGTCCAAGGCAGGGCACCAGCCAACTGGAGTGCTTTCTTGTACTAATAGGTGTTCTTCCTGATGTCTAAAACATTTGGATGGAAGGTTTTATTTTTTTTACCTTTCTTACTGGAATGTGTTTGTGGTCACAGACAACTAATGAAGAGAACAAAGGAGAGACAATGTTGTAAAATCATTAGAAAAGGGAAGCACTGTTCAAACAAATGCATTTTGCTATTAAAGTGCCATTTTCAGTCTTATTTGCAGCCCCTACTGTTCCTTACACTGGCTCTTCACTGGGGACAAAAAATTCATTAAATGGCTCTTCATTTTACAATATCAATATGTTTTAAGTCAAATTGGGCATTCTTTGCTGTTAATTCTCTTTTAAACACAAAGGACCATCAGAAAGTTTAGCTGCAGGGGGGCTACAGGCAAGAAGGAAGATACAAACAACCCTCTTATGAGAAATAATAATAATAATAATAATGAATTCTTTTAAAGTTTAAAGGAAAATAGTGGCTTTTTTGTGCCAAGACTGTAAGACCTGTTCATTGATCTTTTCAAAGAAGCAACAACAATAAGGAGAAATGAGAATGAAAGGAAATGAAAGCAAGGGAATAAAAGCTGTAAGGAGTTGGGGTACATGGAAGCAACAATCCAGAATCTGACAGAATATGTGGATATTGATGAAGCCTGGGATGCCCCATAGATGTGATCCCAGGAAAAGGCCTGGCTGTATTGCCTGACTTGACTATTAACTTTGCTTAACCAGCAAGTATTTTTATTGAGAAACCCTTTTTTTTTTCCTTTTCTTTTCTTTTTTTTTTTTCTTTTAAAAATTCAAAACACTGCTCATCTCATTTGTCAGACCACTCAGAGCTTGTACAGTTTTCTGGGTGGATTTGTTCTGTAAGTGAGAAGTTTTAGCTGAAATGGGACCTTGAATATTTTGCAGAAAGCCAACCTTTCACCAGGATCGTGGTGGAAGGGAGACAGATGTGCTGCCCCTGTGGAACACAGAAGTTTTGTGATAGAAGTTTGTGGTTTGAATCAAATTGAGCAACTAATGATTTGTGCTATGAATGTGTCTGCCAGAATGTTTTAATCTACAAGTGACAAGTGGTTCTCCTGACAATGAATGTAAGGGGGCAGAGCACCCATAGCACAGTGTCTAAATTAAAATTTCAGCAATACCCATGGCAAGAAAGACACAAAGAACCTAGTGAAGAGATTTTTACACATTGTGGAGTTATGCAATTTAAATAAAATTTATATTTGTTTGTGTTAAAGCAGAAGGAAAATGGGAAGGGTCATTGAAAAGTTCAGTGTGCTGTCTTTCAGTGAAAATAGACCTAATCTGGAATATTTAACCTAAAAAAACAGATTTTAACAGATTTTTTACGTTTGATGCACACTTGGTAAATTCCAGATGTCTGATTACACTGGTCCTCTAATAGGGTGCAGAGCAGGGCATCTCATACTGGACAAAATGTTTGCCCAAGTTCAGAAACAAAGCTGTTTTGTGTGGTTTTGGTGCAGGACAGGCATCAGCTCCTATCTGCCAGTAGAATGATGGACAGAAGCACTGTTGTCACTGCTGGTTGAAGGAGAGGAGCAGTGGTGCCTCTGCTGAGGTGGATCCACATCCCCAGTCATCCCCAGTCATCCCCTTGTGAGGCTCCAAAAACTCATTTGGAGGGGAGATTTCCATCAGTGACACAACTCTGGAGAGCACAGGGAGTTCAGAGAGGTGAAACAGGGAGCACCCCAGGATCACCAGCAGGGAGAAGAAGCAAAGGCTGACACCCCTGAGCAGTGGCTGTTGGTGAGCAGGGGAGGCCAGCACGGTCCATGATTGCTTCCAAGAGGAATGGGAGCCATGGAGATGTCCAGCAGATGTGTGGAGGAGCCATCATATGACTGGGAGTTTAGACTCCTATTGGGCACAGACCAAAGTAAGTCCTGGAACAAGACAGATGATGAACTTGGGCTGCAAAATCCTCTGTGCTCCTCTGCCATTTTGGCCAGTGATCCTGTACCATATGTCAAGTGGGCTGCAAATTCCCATAAAGCAGCAGTTTGCTACACTAGACCTATAACAAGGGAGGTTGTAAAAGGAATAAATGGCAAGTGGAAGGTGGAAATCATGCCAAATGTACAGCACAGGCTTATTAACAGCAGCACAGCAGCCAAAGGGAGGCAGGAGTTGCATATGGGAGTAGGACTGTGCAAGGGGAAAACAGAGAGTGGCTGTACTGCCAAAGGGTTTTTCTTTTCTTTTTGCCACTTCTGAAATACTTTGGACATTCTGGGGTTTTGGAATGAGAGCTTTGTCTTTGTTTTTAAAACCATGTTCTTGTATTTCTATACAGAATGAAAATCTGTTCTTTTGCTCCTTTTCTTTACTGAATCTGTGCACTGCTAAACCACCTTAGGTGTTGTGTGGATATAAACTGTAACCATAAAATCAGAGAATCATAGGATGGTCTGGGTTGGAAGGGACCTTAAAAATCAGCCAGTTCCAGACCCAGTCTGCAGATGTGACCCTGGAAGGGCCAAAACAGTGACCCCTCTTATTTCTACTGTAGGGGAAACAGTCCCAGGCATCTTCAGCAAGGCCCAGAAATCTTGATTTTTATAATTTGAATTACTATAACTTCCAGTGGTCCTATAAGCAAAGTACTGTTTATTGAAAGATTTTTAACTCAGTGAATGCCATTCTGCCTAAATCACAAAGTCTTTAGGGAGCAGATCAATTTTGTTTAAAATGTCATTTATAAATTTTAAAATGTTTTTACTATGACTTTAGCAATACATTTCAAATGGTCATTTCAAACTCTCTTTTTATTTCTAAGTAAACCCAGGATGCAATATTTCAGCTTGTCTGAAATAAAACAGTAATTTGTAACAATTTCATGTTAACAACTTCATATCCCAGGGATAATTTAAGCATTGGTGGGGAAGGGAGGCTGCTTTGCAAATACCAACTAAACCCACGGTTTTCAATGTTGGAACTTCTGTCAGAACAAAAATTCATTTTGATAGATTTGGGAAATTATTTGGGTTGGCTTCTGTGTTCAGACTATGCTTTTTTTCATTTGTCAATATTTCTTGAAAAAGACTGGATTTGTGGCAAAACTATGATTAAGGACATTACTGAATTTCTCTGCAGAATTTAAGATTTCAATGTATAAGGAATGTAATAGCTGACATGATCAGGCAGTAGCTGTTTAAGTGGTGTGTGGTGTATGTGCATAAAGAAAGAGAAGATCCCAGGGAAGCTGCTTTTAAAGACCAGTGATGTTTGCTTGAGGATGAAAATGTAGGGTTAAAACCAGCTAAAGTCTGTCAAAACTAGGGGAAAAAAAAAAAACAAACCAAAAGAAAAGAAAAGCCCACATAAAATTACAACAACAAAACAGAAAACAAACAAATGGGGAAAAAAAATAAAATAAAAAGATAAACCAAAGAGCACTTGCTGTTTAAATTTAATCCTGTCTGGCCATAACTTGTTAGCCTTTCTCCTACTGAGTAATATTTGATTGATTTTACTGAGACACTTTAAAAGTACAGTTCACTGATACTGCTGATTGAATTTCCTCAAACACTCTTATTTTAGTCTCATTTTAGTGATGGTTCCTCTGTCTCACAACAGCACTAAAGAAAAAGCTGTGTGTAATCTTAAGTGTTTGTACATTACAGGACCTAAAGACATAACTTCCTACCTACCTGTACCCTACAGAATAGCAAACCTGAGTAGTTTAGACAAAATCTATGAAAAAGAAAGAATAGATCAGAGAAATCACAACAGGGGCTGAAAGAAAAAGGAGACAGAAAAATCCATTACAAATGAAAATAATAAAGTCCCTTAAACTTTGAGGAAAAAATAGAAGCTCATTTTGTACAAAGATAGTGAGATGTGTTCATTGATCTTTTTAAGAGTCTAGAAGAAATTGGCCAGCAGCTGAATAAAAGAAAATGAAGTTCCATTAATACAATCCATGGAAAGACAACTCAGGTAAATTGATCAGTGCAGCTAAGATAATTTCTAACCTTTCCCTTCTTTGGAGATGTTTGGGGTTTTGTTCTGATTTTTTTCTTCCCTGCCAGAGAGTATAAACAGCAAGCAGCACCAATTTCAACTGCTTTTTGGATGTCTTTTCTAGTAATAACTGGAGAATTTCTGGAACTAAGCATGGTAATGGCTTTTCTTCCATCTCCCTTCTTCATCACACCCTCATTGCCTTGAAAAATATTGATACATTGAGAAAGCGTGAGGGTTTTTCTTTTTTTCCTCTTTTTTAAAAGAAAAACAAAACAAAAATCTTTCAATTACCTCCTTCTCTGCCTCCTCCTCCTCCAATAGTGGCAGAGCTTTCACTTGCATTCTTTGTTTTAGCTGAATGTCAGATGTCATTGCAGGAGAGGGTTTGAGGCCTGGAACTGCTGCAGCATCCTTTATCCAGAGGAATTATTCAGGCTGCAGGCCCCAACTTCACTCCTTTTTAAAACCAAATATCCCCAGCTCCCAGAAATGTGAATAAGAAACAAACTTGTTTATGGTCAAATAAACCTACAATCTCCAGCTATGTGGAGATATTTCTTCTCCAGCTCTGAAAAGATCTCTGAAAAACATGAAAACCAAACTCGGCACTTGGGATTTGGGAGCTTCCCACAGCATCAAGCGCAAATCTAAATCTACTCTAATTTTGCTTACCGGGATAAAAAGCTGTTATTTGCATGTTAGCCACAAATTAACAATTAGAGTGTGGCAGTTAATGAAAGGAAAGAAGCAATGCAGCACCTTTGTGAGTAGGCTGTAACCCCTGTTTATAGAGAAAGCTTTGTAGAGTACCCCTGGGCTCTGTAAATGAAATGGGCCTTTGCATATGCTGCATAATTGTCAAAACACGAGGCTTTGTAGTCACATACCCAAAATACACTCCATCATAAAAAGCTGCATCACATAACTCAGCAGCATAATCATTTTCTTCTCCATGAGCAAGTTGTTCCTTACCCTTGAGGCAGCGCTTCATTCAGGTCAGGTATGAAGTTATGTGAAGGTCAGTGTGGGAAAGATCAAACTACACCTGTCTACATCACACCAGCTCTGCTAATAAAAAGGTATATTCCATGCCTGGCTTGCACACAGAAATACTTACTGAGATCTTACACAGAATGGTAACATGTTCCACAAATTATTGGGTACTAAACTCTGCAGAAAGGTCCTCGAAATAAATCATTATCACAAATATTTTAATACAGACATCTCTCTGACACAGCTTTCACTGCATGCAAATATTTAAGCTCATGCTTAAGCTTGTTCTGATACCCCATCTCTGAACCTGCAGAGGCCATTAGTGATTCAGAGCAGGATATCATCCACTGACAGATAATCATTGTCTGCTCAGAAACTTCTCGTTTTACAGTACAGCTGGTGTCTATCAGCTGTGCAGGAATGGTGCAGGGAGATTTGTACAGTTTAGAGGGGTTTTTTTAAGAGGAATTGTAGAGTAAATATCAGCAATCACCATTGGAGTAAAATCAGCAACAAGCCAAGACTTTCTCTGCTCCTGTTAAGAAAAGGATGAATCAGTTTCCCTATCCTTTATTACTTAAGTTACCCCTGCACAGAATTGTTCATGTATCTTTCCATTTATACCCTAGAATATGTTCTAAAGGCTTACCTAGATAGCTATTTTCATTTTTCATATCACTAAACATGAATGCACATATTCTAGAAAAGAAAATGGATTAATTAAAGAAAGTGTTAAATGAGATGTTTATAATTTTCATACTGATAAAATCAGCCTTGACTTATACCGTGAGGATGTCACATCACACAGACTTCTTGATGTGTCTGTAAGGGACACACTAATAAGAGATTCATTTCTTCACAAACCCAGTGAACTTCAAATTTTACAAGGTTGTCTGAAGTCAAATTCACGAGGGATTTTGGGAGCTAAGATCACACGGAAGATGTTTTATTACATGATGGGAAAACTGGGAAAAACTGAACTTTCAACCTTTTTTGTGAAAGCATATGAATGCAAAAATCAAGCTGATATACAATAGCAACTAATCATCAAGAAGGACAATTGTTAGTGACTTGTGAAAGAAATCACCAACAGATAAGAAACAATTGGAAAATATTACTGGTTTTCTGCATCTACTGTATTTAAGTCTGGAAAGCAATTTTACTCATCGAGCTTTATGAGACAATCAGGGATGTTAAACAAGAAGGAAATCAGGTCTTCACCTCTCTTGGTTTTTAGGAAGAAAGGAAAGAGTATGTTGGTTAACACTGGGGGACCTTTTCTGCACAGCACAAGAAATAAAGATTTAAGTAATGGTGCCATCAGTGGCAAGCACCAGGAGAAGCCAGAACCAGGGGATAAAAATGAATTTGTGGCTCCTTAGAACTTTTTCCCTCCAAGATGCCTCTGCCAAAATCATTCCATTTACATCTGAGTATCTTGCCAAAGCCAAGAAATTATCAAGGCCTTTCTGAAAGTAAATTTTATGTATACTGTGGGTAAATCCACAGATGAAGATGATGCTGAGGGATGGGTCTTAGTGATGGAAAAGGTCTTCTGAGCCCTGCAGAAGTGAAAGACTTCTTTCCTCATCACTTGCTTGAGCCATGCCATCAGCCAGATCTCCAGCCAAACAAGAACTGGTTTGTTCTCCTGATCCTGACCTGAGTGCAGATGTACTGCACCAGTCTCCTTGCTAATACTGCAACAGGTTGTTTTTTACTTCCCCTGTTTCCCCACAGTGCCTGGCAGCCCTTCCCCTGCACTCTCCCCTGATTAAGGGGATGGGAGTTCTGGGCTGCTTCTCAGAGAAATTGTTGTAGTTCCATCATTCTGCATCTCTCTCCTGAAGAAGCAGTCTCACATCTAATGTTAACCTTAAAATCATATTCTATATAATAAAATTCCCTGTGAAAGCTCTCCCTACATCATAATATGTTCAAATGACAATATTAATCATCTGACAGCATTTGCACACCTACAGCAGCATTTCCAAAATCCTGGGAAGTTTTTTTTTTCCCTGTGGAATCTGCAAGGTTTCATGAAGCTTTTAGTGGACTCCATCAAACACCATGCCCAGCCCCTTCCCAATTCATAAAATGGATATATATATATATATATTCCTTGTTGGAAGAAAAACCCTTTTATTTGGCAACAGGTAGACTTCCTTAGAGGGTTTTCCAACTATCTCTTATTTCTGCCACTTTGAAATAGAAGTGCTGCATCCAGAAGTGTAGATTTTTTTTTCCTAATAAACATAAAATAAGCTAAACCCATCCAAAATCTTAATCCATTTTGGTAGCCAGGCACAGTTACTGCAGAGCCCAGCACTCTGGCAGACATTTAGAGATGGAGAAGTGTAGGTAGACTTGTGTCAGTCATGTAGAAAGAGGAGTCAAATTACAGTGAGAAGACTATAAACTGAGTTTATTTTCATTCTTTTTCCTTTTCTCAGTTTATGCCACAAACGTACCACTTTTGACAGGATGTTGGTTATTATTTCGCCTTTTTTTTCTCCTTGTCTGTTAAAGTTAATAGAAAAATCCAATTATTATGTAAAGAGAGCCTTACTATAATTGTCACAAACAATTTAGCATAACAATGAAGAGCCACAACTTTCTGAAGTCAAAGAAAGCACTGATTTATGACTGTCTCTGAGGTGTGATTGATATAGAATGTTTTGAAGGAGTATTTTCAACATTTCTTCTTCACTTTACAGCTGCTCCCTCAGATCATCCTAACTGCAGCATGTTTGCAAAGGAAAGTTGCTCTGGAAGAGGGAACTTTTCCACAAATTCCTTTTCTTTTCTTTAAAGAAGGGAAAAAAATCCCAACCGAGCTTACAAAAGCCATTATTTAAACAGCCTCCTTTTTAAAATGTTTCTGGCAGATGTTTATGTAGTGAATGTGCTGGAGCTCCTTCAGTAAGACACAGAAGTGACATTTCTTGAGGGTTTTAGCTGGAGAATTTGTCTTTCACATCATGTCTTTAAACATCTGCAAAAGGCAACAGAATCTTTATTATCCTGCTAACTTGAAGAAAGGCGCAATGCACAGTCCTGAGTCCTTAAAAGATGGTATTTAATGGGACTGACAGATGAGAAATATCCAGCTCTAATGTTTTCCTTCAGTAGAAATTCACCTCTTGACCTTATGACTCCAGAGTATGGCTGCTGCCTTCTGAAAAAGAACATTTCCTTCCATTCAGATGTGCTTTCCATGGTTTTGTTGTTTTGTTTTTCCATATTCCTCAGTTATCTGCTTTAGGGGAAGGTATCAACATCAGGATTCTAGCAAAAATAAGATTATAAATATTGCAGGAGCACTTGTGCTAGGTCTGCTTTATGGCACTTGTGCTTCCAACCCTCTTTTAATTTCCTCAGCTGGATATTTTTCTTCTTCCTCACAAAAATCAAAGCTGCCTTTGCTTTTAAATGGATTTTGAAGGAGCAATATAATTCAGTTTTCCTATCCTTTGGCTTGAGTTTTGTTTATTTGCTGCTGTGCAGAAAATACAGACCGGGGCTATTGCTCAGGGCTGCCCAGGTTGGCCCTTCTACCTTACAAAATAACCTTTTTAAGAAGAATCCAATCTATCTTTTGGCTTCTTGGTTTGTTTCAGATTCAGGTTGGAGGGGGACAAGGTTTGATTGTGGGGTTTTGTATTTGCCTTCTATTGTATTTCAGTTGTCAAAGCTTTTTTCCCCTCCTCCTTCTTTTTCTCTTTTTTTTTTTTTTTTTTCCCCTTTTTTTTTTTCTCCTCCCTGAAGGGTTCTCTCTGGGAAAAGTTTTCTGGGCTTCCATCCAGCCAGTGTCACAATTCACAGCTGTACTGTTTGATTCAAGTGCTTCAAGCTGCCAGTGAGGTAGAGCCAAATGAGATTAAGGGGTTTTTTTATTAAAGCAAGCACCCGCATGTGCTGGTATGGCCGAGGCTGCGTCAGGCGTTCCAATACGAACCCCAATTTCTGCAGACCTTTAGTTCTCAGGCATAAAATATTTATGCCAGGCTGAAACCTGACCTAGATGTACTCATCTGGGAGGAGCTTTGGAATGGAGTGGTTTGGCTTTTATTAAGTTACAGCTTCAAGAAAGGAAAATGTACTGATTTCTGGATAAGCAGCTAAAAACAAAAATGAAAAAATAGAGATTTAGCTATGGGTGTTAAAAACAGAAGCAGGCATAAACTAAAAAGATCTTTTAAGTGATGGATTGTAAGGGAAGGCAGGAAGAGATTTATCTGTTAGCTCCCTTCTCTGGCACATGATGGATTTGGACCCTCCATGCTGGTCAAACTCCAGCACTGCCCCCCCTGTTCTGCCCTCTCCACCCAAATGCCACCTCTGGGGCACAGCCACCATGCCCAGACATTTATTTTACTTTTTTCTGTTGGGATAAACCATGCAGAATTAGTGATGAGAAACTAAACACTGTTGCTTTTATTTTGGGTGTGAGCCAAATTCTGAACCCACATTTTCACAGGGAAATGCATTTTTAAGCTCCCTTTCCTTTTGAAAAGCACCAAAATTTAAGCAGTTCTTTTTATACTGATGCTTATCTTTTGTGTCAACATTTCTGAAGATAAATGAATTGATATTTTAAACATAGGCATACATGTGTCAATGGAAAACATGACGTGCTCTAGTAGAGCTGATCAAAAATGTTTAAAAATAAAATAAGGAAGAAAATTAGAAGCTTCACAGAAAAAAAGAATCAACACCACTTTAATCTCTTTTTTCCCATAACTTTGAGCCAGCTATAAAGTGAATCAGAAGGTTTTGAAGGTTATTGACATTGCAAGCTTTGGAATTCTCAGACAGAAGTAGCTTTTTGCAATATTAGATCACCACTGTTTCCTGTCCATTTTGCCTCACTGGGTTACTGAGCATCTTGTATAATCATAGAATAGTATGAAGCCATTCCCCCTTGTCCTGTCCCTCCATCCCTTGTTCCAAGCTCCTCTCCAGCTCTCCTGGAGCCCCTTTAGGCACTGGAAGGGGCTCTGAGGTATCTCTGGAGCTTTCTCCTCTCCAGGTGAGCATCCCCAGCTCTCCCAGCCCAGCTCCAGAGCAGAGGAGCTCCCGCCCTCAGAGCATCTCTGTGTTCTCCTCTGGCCTCTCTCCAGCAGATTCAAGTTCTTTTCCTCAGAGCTGCTCCCCATCCATCCTCCTTCCAGCCCATATCTGTGCCTGGGGTTATCCTGGCCCAGGTGCAGGGATATCCACATCCCCATCTCTGCTGCTTGCATAATCTCAGCTGTGTTAGAGGCCGAAATGCTGAGAGACTGCTGAAGTCTACAAGACTCTGAAATCAAAGGCAGCAACATTAATATTCTGTGCAAATGTGAAGAAGCCATGAAAGCTTTGTTTGTTGCTAAAGAAACCAACTAAATCAAACAAGTTGAAGAAAACAAAGACTTGTATAATTGTTTTAATTAAAACTGCCACTTATTCCAGAAAAAAAAATACAGCACAGTCGTGCTCTCCAAACATTTCTTGCTTAGACTTACATGCTCAAAATCTATGTATAATAAGTGAAATAAAACATTGCCAGCCATTTTCCAGTCCCATTCAACACAAAAGCTCCAAAACAAATTGCAAGAAACCCATGCAAAACTTTGTGATGTTTACTTCAGATTTTATCCTAGAGGAATTTATGGAACTTGCCATTCAACTGCAAAAGCATGTTATCTCAAATGAAATGCAACGCTCCCTAAATCTTCAAAGAGCATCATGGCATTTAGCCATAAAACTCACTGTGACTTTAGACATTCAGAAACAGCATTAATGCCAGGATCTGGCTGCCCTGTGTGGTTATTTTAAGTCTCCATGGGCACAAACACTTTCTTGGGTCTGAGCCCTCCATACATTCAGCCTCTGGTAAAAGCCTGAGACTGCTTTGCCTTTCACAAGCTGCTTATCCCCTTCACCTTCCCACTCCACAAGGTTATTTTTGCATCTCAAAATAAGTCAGATACAGAAGGGATCCTGGTAGTTTCTCAGCTTCTGGAACCAAGCCCCTGTTTTTTAATGCAAAATATGAAAGATATAAATACATCTTAATTTTAATTGAAGGAGAATGTCTGACCTTTCTACAAAATAGTGTCACTTGAGGTTCCTGTATTTCTTGTGACCTTTACAATGCTCATTAGGTTTTTAAGCATGCAAGTTCAGCTTAAATTTGAAATATTTTGCCTTCCTCAAGTACAGAGTTGCCTCCACTGCAGAATCTGGTCCCACATTTCAGTAAGTATAGGAGAGCAGCACGTTGTCACTGTGTGGCAAAGAGGCAGCTATAAAATCTGAACCACACTTGCCTTCCCCTCTCAAATAATCTATTCAGATACTGCAGTTTGGCTTGAGCCTGTCTTTTATCTCCTTTTCTCAGCACTCTGGGAGCTCTTTATCTTCACCAATACTTGCATTTGTGTACAGGAATGTTGGGAACCATTTTTTGCATACATCAATTCATTACATCATTTCAAAGGTCTTATTTTTTTCCATGCTTCCTAAGCATTAGCATTTTTAAAGCTGAGAGAAGAGGGGGTGACTATCAGAAACATCCTACAGGAAGCCATAATTTATCCTCGAAATATTTGCAAACTTCTTTTAAACGTGCTATATTGAGCTTCCTGGAGACTGCAAAGAAGATTATAATAACAGCTTGTTTTTTTTCTTTCTTTCTTTCTTTTTTGTTCCCAGTGGCTGGATGACTGAACTAATTTCAAGTCTGTTTTTACTAGAACCTGATCACCACCTGTTTGAGTGAAGAAACTGAGGACTGTTTGAAAGTAATGCCTTTGGCAACACATACACCTTGCTCAGTGTCTCTCACATCTTCATTTCATCATATAAAAGGCTTTTCCAAGTGTTGCCTGAGAACAGTGAAAACCTCATTAGGAGCTGAAAACTGTTGGGGATTTCAATGTTGATAATGAAAATCTTATTTATGGAATTGCTGAATACGCATATAAAGTCTAAAAAGCAACAGCCAGATGAAATAGTAGAAGCAGGTGAAATAATAGTCTAAGGGAAAAGGAGGAATGCAATTCCTATTTTATAATGGCCATTTCCTTGCACAGTCATATTGAAAGAGAGGCAGAGTAAGGTACAGTTGTTTCTGGCATCTTCCAGGCTGGTTTCAGGACTCACATTCCTGTCCAGTTAATATTTTTTTAGGATGCAAGAGGTGTGATGTGAGAAGATCTGGAAGCATTCTTCTGCCTTTAGGCTCAGGTAAGAAAAGGTATGAACTCCCACCAGAGAAGGAAGGGAAAAAGAAGTATGAATCAGGAAACACCCATTGTTTTCTAGAAGTGGGCTAGGCCCTCTCATGGCTTGTGCTGTAAATACATGGTAATGAAATATATGGTAAATACAGCTTTTCTGTGACTATACCCATGAGATGCATGCAAATCCAGGACATGTTTACCAGGGAAATGTGTGTTGTAAGGGAATAATCGCTATGCAATTTCCTAACTCTACTTCGTTGCATGCATTTATTCCACTGAAATCAGTAATCATGTTAGAATAGAGCTCGTAAAATATGATGGGAAATAAGGGCCTTTAATACAAACCTCTCTGCCTGGCTGTCCTTTTATATGGCACCTCCCAACACAGTGTCTGAGTGCAGAGTTCTTCACCCTCATCTGATTTAAAACTTAAAATGGATGCGGTGGAGACCTCTCATCCTGAGTAAACTGCCCGAGATGAATCAGCTGCTCAGATTGGCCTCACAGAAATGATAATGGGGTTCTGTGTTCACAGCTGAGTTATTTAAACTGTCTGATTTGGTCCACAGCTTCCTTGGACATTAATAGGTTGACTGCTCTGTCGCTGAACCCGGTGCGCGAGAGGTCAGCCTTTGAAAAGCTAAATCAGGTGAGCGCAAACTGCGGCGTGTTCCCGGCGCTGCCAAAGCCCCCAGAACCTTCCCACTTCTGATTTCAAAGTGGTGGATCCTGGGATCGATGCTTTGGTTTTGATCTGCCCTCCACCAGGAGATTCAGGGGTTGCTGACGTGCGATGAACACGACGCTCCTGCTGGCGCATCTTGAGGGAGGAGGATTGGAGACTTCTTAGAAGGCAGCTTTTCATCCGAGAATGCAGGCTTAGAGGAACTGGAAAGATTTCTCTGGACTACAGCAATTTTGCTGATATTGCTGAGAAGCAGCATTATCAGGCAAGGACACTTTTCTTCAATAAAGATGGAATCTTCAGCTGACTTTTGTTTGATTATATTGTGAATTCTGACATACTGTTGTGCACACCTTGAAGCCATTAAGGCAAAATGAAGAATTCAAACAGGATGAAGATGAAATGTTTTCTACTGTCCCAAACAAAGCATAATTCAATTAAAGTACCTTTGATGATCTCTACACTGCAGCAATTTCATTTTTGAGATATATTTCATCATTTAGATTAATACTCCTGCTTGAAAGAAAAGAAAATTTTGGCATGCTGATGTTTCCTGCAGACCCAAAAGCCCATGAGAGGGATTGGAAAATTCAGGCTAAGAGCATCTCTCTTTCCTTTCCCCTCAAAGCCCTCTCTTTGATGCAGGACCATGGCAGGAGGGAGAGCAGGGAGAAAGATAAGAACTGGGTTTATCATCTATAAATAGAGACAGCCCTTCACACTCACTTTCTTGAGAAGTCTTAGAGCACCAGGGGAAAGAAGAACAAAACAAATCAGAGAGATGCTGCGAAAGTTCTGTACATTTCAGGAATTTCAGAAGCAAAGTTAACTCTGGCAGTCCAAGTTCAGAGGCTTGTTCTTTAAAAAGACACCATCAATTAGTTTCTCAAGTTTAATTCTGTCCTGTGTCTACCAGCTGGAAAGTTTGTTGAGCAATAAGCATAAATGGGTTGTAGAATATAAATCATTGCCCCTTACACCCAGGGAAAGCATCCCTCCTTGTTTCCTACTGACAGGGTTGTAGTTACTGCAGATTGCTTGGGCAGGATCTTGGGCAGAATCAGCAGCTTGGTTCAGGCCTAGATTTTTAGATTATGGGAGTTACAAGCTGAAAGAAATTGTTAGGAAGTTTAGCAAAGGAATGTTGTCATCACATTTCGGCTTAAAAAGGAATAAAACTGCTAGGGGATCTAATAGCAAACCTGTCAACATTACTCAAAAATACTTTTTAAATAGTTGTTTTATATGTACTTTGCTATATTGGATTTCTTCCTGCTTGTTTTTTTGATTGTTTGTGTTTTTTTCCTCATAGGTGAAGATGTGGAAAATAGACCACACGTGGAAATCTGTGAATCCTATGCTGGCATTTGTATAAAGGATCATTCTGTAGGAGGTAGGCAGATAGATTGGTGCTGATTAAAAACAGTCTTATGTTAAAAAAAAAAAGAGATGACAAAAAAGCCTGTCCTCTAAACCAACAGGCAAGTGACACCCAAGCCAGGAAGCTCAAAATCAACAAAATAAACCTTATTCCAAAAGCTGGATTTGGTTATTAATTGACTGATTTCCTACCAATATGAGCACACTTTCAGGCTGGTGGGCCCGATGAGAGGTCCTTGAAAGCCCAAACTGGACAAGCATGTGAAATATTTAAGGCCACATTTTTATATTTATTAAAAACAGCCTAAATAATTAAACTGGTTGATTCACTAGTGGCTTTCAGGCTCATGCCCAGAGTGAAAGGTCATAACCTGACATACCAGGGCCCCACTTGGTACTGATGATTGACAGGAAAAGGAAATAAGTTGATATCTTTCACGTGGGAATCACAGCTTGCAGCAACTATGAGCAAGTGGGCTATTTGGACTTTGTGGGAAAACTTAATTGTGTTATTATTCAAAATCTTCGTTCCCAAAGTTGGTTCTGTGGTGATTTATTTACTTATGTGATAAAACAGCTGTGTACTGTAATAAAATACAGGTCACTTGCTGATGTTTAATGCACAAAAGTGAAGATATGTTTGGTTTCTTTTACTTTGAACTTACAATCAAGCTAGGCAGCAGGGATGGCTTTGAATTATTAGGAGTTTTCTGTTAGCATATTGGAAATATTCAATGTTCTCATCATAGTATATATTTTTCAGTGCTTGGTTATGGAGAAGGAGGAAGGCACCATACACTGAAATATGAGTGCCTCTCCACCATATGCTTTCATTATTTCTTTATAATGATAAAAAGGGGCTGCATTCAGTGCCAGACAATGTCATGGCCCCAGAGATTTCAGTGGCCTGCAGAAAAAAGGAGAAAAAAGCATTTATGATATGAATGAGGATTTGAAATGGCTCTTTAAAAAAAGGCCTAAGATCCACTTTCACCCTAAATTCTGAAATCACTTGAAAGATGTCTAGATGCGGGTTTGAAGAATAGCAACTTTCCACCAGGCTCTGTTTTATATGCAGGATCGCTGCCATCTTCACCAGGCTTTGTTAGGAGGTCAGATAATTGTACCAAGCAATAGGTCACAGTCTAACTTCACATATTGTGTGATTTGTTCTAGCAGTGAACCCTGTCATCCTGATCCAGAGGACATATTCTTTGCCCCAGCCATTTACAAGTTAGCCAAGTGATGCCCTTTTGTTTATCACTCCCAGATGAGAAGTTCAGTGGGTTTTTTGTCAGCTGCCCTGTCTTTGTGCCTTTCTGCTCATTCCCCAAGAGTGGGAACGACGTGAGCTGGGCCAGGGTACAGCTCCATGCCACACCCCAGGGATTTTGTGTCCTTTCCCAGAAATGACATGCACTGCCAGTCCCAGCAGCGCTGTGGCAGAGCTGTTGGATGATAACAGTCCAAATAAAAGTCCAATTAAAGTCCCATAAAGTCAAAGGTAGTTTTACCCCAGAGCAGGCCTCGGTGGGGAAGGTTTGCAGGTTTCAGCTCAGTGTGACACCACATTTTGGGTGACAAAGCAGGCAGTGCTGGCATTCCCTTCAGACTATCTCCATTTCTTTTCTCAGCCTTTCCTCAAATCCTAGTCTAGATTCAGAGCAAAGCAGCTCTGATTGGGAAGTTTTGGAAACTCTGCCTCTTGTACCACAACCACCAGGGGAATTTTAAACCTTAAAATAATCTAACACCAGTAAATAGGCCCAGTTACACAGTAAATCAAGATAAAAGTTGCTTCACAGAGCAAGAGCTGGTGGCATTTCTTTTGCATTGTTTTGATGTTATTCCTTCATGTTTAACATCTGGCAATAGTGCACGATACTTTACCAGCAGCACAGACATCAGATCCTGCCATAGGAACACAGGTCTGTGATTAGTAAATCATAATCACTGGCTGAGAAAGGAAATCAAGAAAAATGGGTCCAGGGGCAAAAACATGCTCAAAATTGAAAACCTTTCTGCAGCAATACCAACCTACTTCCTCTCAACATTTGAGCAGAAGGGGGAGGTACTCAGCTCTCCCAGTACTTTATGTACACCCTTGTCCTGAAAGGAGAGGCCTATTATTCACCCAAATCCAGCCAGTTTCTAGAATTTATTCACTTACAAAATGGAGATACAGCAAACTGGAGAGCAGCTATCACCAGAGCTGTCAATGAAGTGCCAGCTGCAGATATGTGGAAGCTTGTCCCCTGTGTTAGAGGCCACAGTGTGACCTTGCATGGCCCATGAAAGTGTTTAAAAATCATGATGACACTGGGTTCTGACTGACTTTGTCTAGATTCAGCCTGAACATCAAGAGGAAGAAGGCTCTGTGTCCTGTGCCAATTCTCTGATCTTTCCATTCCTCTCCTCCTCCCCACCTCCAGGCTCTGTGTCTCAGCAGCTCCCTGAAGTGAGCACCATGACACGAATCTGGAAGTGAAGGAGCCCACAACTCTTCAGAAAAGAGCAGTTATTCTTAGCTTTGTTTTGCTGATGTTTTTCTTTCTTTCCCCCCCCTCTTCTTTTTTTTTTAAAGAAAACAGAAAGCCTGCCAAAATTTGGGCTCTTTGATGTGCTTTGGAAAGAAAAACAATGCTATCTATCCAAGTCCTCTGAAAAGAACAAAAATATGTCATTTTAAGGCATGAATTACTTGAGAAGAATAATCAATACATTTCACAATTAAAGATGGTCGAAAGTTTTTTTAGTATTTTTCTGGAAATTGTTTATTAAGAGAGTTTCTGAGATACTTTCCTGTTTCAGTTAAACTTTCTTCAGGAAGATTTCCTGAATTATAAGGTAGGTGAAAGGCAGGAGGGGGAAGAAGGAGGAGGGCACTGTTATTTGCTGTAGGATATTCAATAATCTGATAATATCCTGGGGGGATATTCTAGACCCCATCCAAGCTTTTCTTCAGTCAGTTTGGATTGAGTATGTGAACCTGCCTCCTCCATTTTATTCATCCTACTTTGGGATGAGCAAAACTGTTAGGTCATAAAAGCAGTATCTGTTCTGTGGTGTGTGTTTGTTGATTCAACTCTCAGTGGACACATTGCTTTATAAAACTCTTCAGCTGTAAATGAGACACTGACTTCATTGTCTCATACTTAGGAAATTTGCTTTATAGATGGAAGCATCCCAGGTTGGAATCTTTGGCCAGTAAGTGCAGGGAAGCTTTTGAAGCTGCAGCCTTGGAAGTCATCACCTAATAACTAAACTTCTGTTTGCCCTCTATTTTTAAGTTTTCTCCTCCATCACCCCAACAAATCTTGAAGGACCTGATTTATGCAATGAAAGTTTTTGACATTTTTATTAAGTCCAGGCACTTAATAAAGACATTCTTTCTTCAATGTGATTAAATTGAGGTAAAGAATCACTTGTGCTATTTCTCTCTTCTTATTGAAGTTTTTAACAGATTTCCTTTTTTTTCCTTCCTGTGACAGGGCCTGTGACATCATTTCCATGATCTGCTCTCACTTTCCACTGCAATGGCTGTATGGGGAATGCATCTGCTTCTACAGCTATTTCAGTCTATATCTACTATTTCTGGTCCAGTGTTTTCAAAGAAAAAAAGAAAGAAGAAACAGCAGAAATTAGACAAGGACTGCAAATGACAGGAACTGTTGCTTGAGGTTGGTATGAAGGTGTTTGTTCTCTCATTGCCTGTGCTGCACTGGCTCCATGGATTGAGCTAGTTTTCTTGGAAAGATCAGGGAAGCCTCAAATGATTTGGAAGTGTGCTTAAAGAACACCAAGCCTCCTGCCATGGGCAGGGAAGATCACTCCTTACCTCAAGTTCAAACTACTTAACTGTGGGAAATATGATGAAGCCTGGCATTCAGAGGAAACATGTTGTGTATTTCTTGAAGGTTTCTTAGTTTGACTTTGAACATCCAAAAAATTTGAGACTTCTACAATATCTAATCACCCTGTGAAAGTCCAGGCCAGGATTTCAGACTTTGAGGATAGCAAGCAAATGCCTTAAATTAGAGGTTTCAATTAGAGAACATTAAATTCTTTTCTGTAACAGGAGAGGTTTTAGGAGAAATGGGAATAGCCAGGTGGGAGTAATTGGTTTTGGAAGAGTCGAATGTGGGAGCTCTGCCCAGCACTTTCTTTTATTATGGCTGTTTTCCTTCCACAGCTCAGCAAAACTCATATTCATGCACAGCCTTACACTTCACTGGGATTCCCTGACTTGGAGACTGTCAGCATTGGCTTATTATACAAGCTCTTTGTTTTATCCTATACAATACATCTCGCCATACACAATTTGGCCTCTTAACCTGCCGTGAAATATTTCAAGGGCTTGTTGCTGGAAGACGTCGTCTCTCCTCGCTGTGATTTGTGCAGCCGTGGCTGCATTTTCCTGACAGCTTATAACGATTCATGGTGGGTTGCAGCACAATGAACTCATGCTGCAGAGCAGCACACTGAAAAAGATCTTTCAAATTATTGTTCCGGTGCAAAAGGTGCCCAATCACCTTCCACCTGCGGATTAGTCGGTTGCTATAGGAACACACTGTAGCTTTTCAGTGCTGCTCCACTGTAGTGCCCAGATTACTGACTCTGACAAACACAATAGGGGAAAGAATCACGGGTTATTAGCGCTGCTGATGATGTGATGTTATAAACCTGGGGTGGCGCGGAGCAGATGAATAGAGCAGGAGCCTTGAAACGCAAAGGACGGGAGGAGGAGAGGGAGCAGAGTGAAGTGGATCTAAAGTCATCACTACGGAAATGTTGTCTTTGATCTCGTTTTCCCCTCTGAATAGATATTTTCATAATGTAATGCCAAATGCAAGCAATGCTGTAACTGATGGCAGAGCCACTGGTCATGTCTTTATCTTAGTAGGGGGCTGCTCCTCCTCTCTTCCCTTTTCTTCCAGTGAGTACTGAAATCTGAACCTTTTCATTCCTGCAGGATTAACTCTGACCAAGGTCAGAGCACCTAGTCACCAATATCCTTCATGGGTGAGTCAGGCTTCCTGCATCCCAGGGAAATATCACCTGAAGTACCCACCTACAAACAGGACTTTACCAGGGAGTTTTGCAGCATCAGAAACACAAAGTGATCAGCTGAGGTTGGGCCTCTGTCTACTCTGGTGGCCATAACTGAGACTCAGGAGTTTGTGCTGCTGAGCACCCTCCTGCAGAGCGAGCTGCCTGTGTGTTTCACAGGGGAGAAGTAACTGCTTGCAGCTCTGATTTGTAGATGGTCTAAAATTCCCAGAAATAGTTTTGCTGCCACTTGTGCTCGGGCAGGGTGAAGCAGAGGAATAAAATATATACTTGTCCATGGCTTGTGTGCCTTGAGCAAAACAAGCTGTGTTTAGTCACAAGTTCACCAGATGGTACTCTGGGGGTTATTGCTGTTATATTACATTACTGCAATACATTAGACAAGGCACAGTGATTCATTCCCTCTCCTCAGTGCCTTTGGAGGCTGTTTCCCTCCCGATGGAAGCACGGCTGACCCTGCTGCTCATGACACCTGGGACCCCTGTGGGCTCCTGTTGGTGCATGGGCAGGAAGCACCAAACACTCCAGCACCACTGCAAAAGGCCTGGCTTGCCCTCAGCTCTGTGCCCAGAGCACTGGCTCCACTTTCTGATTTGAGCCAGCTGATTTGGGACATCTTTTCTTTTCAGCCCTGGCTGCCTCCTCTCTCCTTCCCTGCTCCAACCCTGCTTGTTTTGCCTCCTCACTGGGGCCTCCCCGACCTTGCAATTGGACCCCTGTGACCCTCTAAGCGGGGAAATGGCCTTGCTCAACCCCTTGTTTGCAAAATGGACTGAAATACAGAGTTTGAACTGTACTTATAGAGTCCAAGGACTATCAAAACACCACAGAGAGGTATTGTTTTCCTCCACTTCTGTTACTCTGTAGGCTGAAACCCTCAGTCCAGTGAATTATGTGCTGGCTGACACCTAAGACCCCATCCTGGATTGGTGCCACATGTGCACACAGGGCATAGGTGCTGCTGTTGGTCAGCTGGATGGCCCCTGGGACCATCTGCCACCCCTCTTTGGCCTCCCTGTCTCCACCATTATGTTCACTGACCAGCTGCCTTTCCTCATTGCCCTTGACAAAGCTCCCAAGCCACAGCTGCCCCTGCTATGAGAGGAGACAAAGAAATGCCACAGCCACTCGCTTTCCCAATGGCCTTGAGCTTCTGGTGCTCCGAGGCCGTGCCCTGATCCCAGGTTTCCTCCTGCTCTCCAGCACTGCCCTCGTGGTGCCAGGACACCACTTTAGCATCCCCAGTGCTCTCCCCTAGTCACAAGCTCAGGATCAAAACTGACTTCAGTTTTGCCTGAGGCAGATGAAGGAGTGATGGAACAGGTTGGTCAGAGCGTGCTTGGATCAGAATTTCACCGCAGGTGTTACTGTAATTTCAGGCAACTCGAAAACTGCAAATTGGGCCCTCTGTCCCTTAGATTATGCTTTTCATTTTATGGTCCTCTGGAGGAAAATGAATTTCCTGGGCTGAGCTCCTGTCTGCAAATTTAGAGGGACAGAACACACGCTGCCTCTTCAGTTTTAAGTGCCTTTAAATGGGGACATAGAATGGAAATTGAGAGAGACACCTAAGCAGGAAAGGATGGAAGCCTAACTCAAATAAAATAATGGGAAAATCTTCCATCACCATCGTCATAGGTATGCATGACCTTAGCAGAGCTCAGGAGTGCCATGGGAACAGCAGTGCAACACTCCTGTTATGCCTTATTTTTTTATCAACAGTGTTCTCCTCCACTTTGACGTCAGCTTCGAGATTGCTCGCTGTGATGTGCTGCACCTTTCATATTTTCTTTCCAGTCATAATATTGCTTCAGTTGTAACCTCAACACTTTGAGGAATAATTGTCCCTGACAAGGGGGTGAATCACTGGCAGAGAGTTGATAAGCATTACATACAGATGACAGAAGTCAGGACATATCGGATTACTGCTGTGAATATAATAAAAGAGAGCCTAAACACTTTGGCAGCTCAAAGACAAGCCATTTCATAACTCTCTAGTGGGGCTATTATCTTCCATTTACTGCCACTGATAACCAGGTTGCAACTGTCTCCCTAGGATCTAGTTACAATTCACTTAACACTTAGAGGACCAGACATATTGGAGGACACTCAGATGAGGATAATTTCTTAAAGATCATTTATTTTTAAATTTTTATCTTCCTTGCTTCCCCTCTTTATAGTGCGATAAGAACCTAAATCAGGAAGCTTTGAACTTCTTTGGGGAAAGGAGAGTTCATGGTCATCTTCCCTTTAATCTTTCACTCCTGAATTTCTTTTGAAGCCAGTTGTTCCTATCCAGCTGAATGAGTGACAAACAGGTTTCCACCTCTGTTACTCTTGTAATACATGCAGACAGACCTGAAAGCTTGTTCTGATACTGACTCCATTAGGTTTACACATGGGTGTTATGTTTTTATTTTTGCAGCCAGGAAGGGGCACCTGAGCTTACAAATCAGGGGGTGTTGGTGTGTATCAGTAACAGATAATTCACAGCAGTGCCAATTACAATCCACACTGGTGGAGTCTGGATGCAGATGATATTTATATGCACTGTGTGGGATTTTGTTTCTAAACCTCACTGCCTAAGAGGAGTTTAACACTTCAAGCTCCTAGATATCAAAGTTCTCTCTTTTAGGCTAAAGAGAAAAAGAATTATTTGGCTGTGGCAGAAATCTGGTAAATCAGCAGTGACTCCCTAGCCGTGCTAGCCAGCACACCACTGAGAAATGTTTATGAATCTTGGGGATTAAACCCTTCTGTGTGAAGGGAAGCTCTGTATTCTGCAAAACATTCCTCCTGTGTCCATACCATGATCTGCAAATGTAAGCTCTGCTCAGTTTTCAACATCTGAGTTGTTTTCAGATGCAGGAGAAATGTTGATTCACCCTCTCTCAGGACGAGGACTAGAATTTTTCTTTTGTAAGTTTGGCCACATAAATCCATTTCAGTCTACCAGAGCCCCCTTCCCAGCCACTGGGGAAGAGTGTCTTTGCCAAGGGTGGATCAGATGATGGGAGGACAAAAGCTCAGTGCTATTGGCAACTCAGAGGCTAAGCATTCATAAATGTACCCCTTATCCCATGCACAAGTGTTCTTCTTACATTCCCATCACTGGCAGCTCTGCAAAGGAGCCTCTCTACATCTGTCTGAAAGGCCAGATTTGGTGATCTAGAAACTAAAACATCCTTCTTTAACCCACAGTGCAAGCTTTACATCTTAGCTGGCCAAAAATAAATCCTTACTGCTTTATATAAATCATTACAAACCATTTTTGGAGAGAAATTGTACAGGCTTTCTTAAACTACACACAATAAGCAACGCTTAATTGCCTTTTCCTTCTGATTTGCATCCCTGCTTGATTTTTCACAGCACAGGTCCTCTTCTGCTACAAGGAACCTGTAAAGAGCAACAGCAATTAAGGGGGAGGATAAAAGTTCAGTCGTTGTTGAAACAGTAACTCCAAGTGTTTTTCTCCTCAGGACTTCTGGATCTCACCACTGACTTTCTAGCAGCCAGGGAAAGCCAGGTGAATCCCTCTCTGCCCTGCTTTATCCCTCTGTAAAATGAGCATGGTCAGTCTTACCTGCTCCACCACTTTGTCACGTGGTGCACCCAAGTAATATCTGTAAATTGCTGTAAGATTTTGAGATCCAGGGAATGCTGGAAGTGCCAAGTGTTGTTGTTGTTATTGTATTAACAATGTTGGCTGTTTTCACTGTTCATATGGTAGCCTGGCTGGAATTGGGCAGGAAGCCCAATAATACCAACAACCAACAAGAAACTAAAATAAAATGTTTTACTTAATGAGAGCCTCTGTTTAATCAGAAGCCTGTGTAATTATGTCACAGAGGGCTAAGGATCTAATATTTTCTTAATACATTTGCTTTTAAAAGGACGATTAACCCAGCATATTTCAAGATGATAAGCTGCTTCTTTGTTCAGTTCCAGTTATTTTTTTCTGCATTCCCTGGTGAGTCCAGAGAGAACCTGAGAGTCAGAGGATTTTTCTTAATTGCACAATAACTATCTTATATGTCTGATGCTGGAGTATTTTCTAAAGACACAGGTTATTAGTCCTGGGTTGGATGGGTTTGCAAGAGAATTCAAATGCTGAATTTATTCTGTTTTGGCTCCTCTGAGGCATGGCATACATTACAGAAAGCCCTCAGTATTCCTACCTAAAACAGTCAATATTCTTAGCAAGTAGTTTGATCAGGAGGAAGGAATAAAATTATTCCTTACCTTGAAACAAATAAATCTTGGTTTAAGTATTAAAGATAATTTTTGGCTTACTGCTAAATGTTATGTTTCCACTCATATTTTGCAAGATCTGTGCACATGTTTGTCCAGTCAGTTCTTTTTGTATGTTTTGAAGAGAATAATAAGCAAAAAAGCTCTTTATCTCCTAAAGACCACTTCTTAAGAGATGTTAAACATCAGACCATATTGAGATTCCAGGAAGCATATTTATGCTGCATGAGATGGAGGAAATATCTCTGTCATATACATGAGGTTCTCTGATTTACCTCTCTTAATAGGTTGGATAAAACACATTTTGTCCACACCTTAGAGATGTTTGATCAGTTCTGTTCTTAAAGATCTGACTATAAAAGATCTCATGGGCCCTCTGGGGAATTTATCCCAACATTTTGCCAGGAAACACGTTTGCTAATACCCAACCAGGCTCCTCCAGGACGAGTTCTGGTTTCCCCCAGTGAGGATGGAAGACACCCCAATGGCTTCCTCTTTCTTTTGTAAGTAGCCACAAACATGAACCTTGGGTTCATGCTGTGGTAACATTTACTGGGTCTTTGTTCAAACTCTTTTACTGTGTGGTTTGGGTTTGTGTTCAGATGTGAAAACAGTGAGGGTGGGATATTTTTTCCATGCAGTATGGTAGTCCTACATATTCCTTGAGTGCTGAAAATTGCTTTTAAAAGGGAAAAAAAAATATGGAAGCAAAAGAGATGTACCTCCTTTTATATCAGCTGTTGGCCACACGGGAATTTGGTAGGAAGGAAAGAGTTAATAATATTATTATCAGGTCAGCAACTTTGAAAGGCTCTTCCACTTTGAAAACCATTTTCTTAATTATTTTAAGTTAACACTTAAATGCATAGAAAAAAACCACGTGTAATCTGAAACCCCAGACTTGGGGACAGGACTGGATTGAGATAACATTAAAGATTTTATTGCTGTTACATTATAAATTATTTCTATTATGATGGCCCTATGGGTATTACATTCTGTCAGTTCGCTTTCACTGTTACATCACTTAATGTTATTAACACACTTTAGGGTATAACATTACAGTTTTATTGTGGAAATCTTAAACACTTACATCCAAAGTACTGAATCAAGTTATTATCCTAGCTGACCAGATCTGGTCTATTATCATTTTATCACTCATAAAAACCTGTGATTCAATTTGATTTAACACTTGAGGAAAAATCATGGCTCATATATGCTTAAACCTAGTTGCAATATTAATACAAAGCAACACATGGATGACTTCATTTTATTAAAGCTGAGGTAGCCCTGGGAACTGCATTTATGATTTTATGCCACATGAGAAATTTGATCTGACCTGTTGCCATTTGTGATTCTCCAGTAAACTGATAAGGTTTTCTCACCAGTATATTAAAGAATTCTGAACGTTTTACCTTTCTTACTGCATTCATTAGACACTCAGAAACCATAAATTTATCATAATGCCCTAACCACGGAAAAAGGTGTTCTCACTGTCTTGGAGTCCTGCCTTGTAGACTGGAAAAATGTTGTACTTTAGAAGGCAAACTGAGTTTAATATTAGAACAAAATTAGCCTCTTGTTTTTGTGCTTGGAGTGTAAACACTTTTCTGTGCAAGACGACTCTGTTGTCCTCTGTGTAGTTCAGCAAAGCTCTTTAACCCTTGTACAATGTCTAGAGGGAGAAGTTGATCCACTGAAGTCACTGGTTGGCATTGTGCAGGCACTTGAACATTGATTTTGGTTTGTTGGCTGTGTTTGCTGCCACTGCCTGAAACATTTAATATCTTACTTAGATTCTCTGTTACATCCTTTGAGGACAAGACCAAGAGCTGTATGTGAAATTTAAAATGTCAAAATGAAAGGTTTCATATGTTCCACTTCAGGGGAAGGGAGAAGACAAGGCTGTGGAAGAGCACAATGACCTTAGCAGGGTTCTGCTCCTGCAGCCCAATTCCCATGGAAGTCAGAGGAAGGGGTTTGCTCATCCAGGAGTTCAGGGATGCAGTGACATTCCCAGGCAGGAGGGTGGATGCTCTGAGCCCAGCAGCCCCGCTCGGTGCCATGCGCACAAAATCACCCTGGCAACAGAGCTGACAGCTTGGAAACAGCAGCTGCTGCTTAATGGAAAACATTAGAAAAATAACTCATTCTAGATCTCTGTCCCCTCTCTGCATTTTCCTATTTATCACTTAAAAAAAATAGTGTTCTGCCACCACCACCCAGAACTTTAAAAAGCTTCAAGGTGTGAGGGTCAGACACACAGGTGTGCAGGCAAGGAGGTGAGTTTCAAAAGCCAAAAAAAAAGGTGACTGTGTAATTCCAACACATGTTTTTCTTCTTAAGCCACAGCTAAATTATTTGCCACTGAGTAAGTGGGCCTATGTGCATCTTGTGGGAGCAGTGAGGATGTGCAATTATTTATTCTTGCATCAAACATGCAACAAATACTGCAACAAACAAGCAGCAATGTGGCCAAATGTGTATTAAATTCCAAGTCAGCATTTTTGGTTATTGCTGCTTGAACTATCTCTTGTTTCAGCTCAGAGCTGGCCTCACTGGAAAGAAGTATCCCAACAAACACAACAGTCTCTGCTAAAATCCACCCCTTTTTCTTTCTGAATAAAAACAGATATCAGGTTTTTTTGGGGTTTTTTTTTTTCCTTCTGTTGCAAGTGTTCTGGAAAAGTCCAATAAAGACAACTGTAAGGCAGCTTCTCTGGGTAACAACCAAACCAGAGTGATGCTACATCACCATGTGAAATAACAAATTAGGTGGAGAGACATTAACTAGTGCCGTTCATCAGTCTGAAGTGATACAATTTATTGCAGGATAATAATGGCCATAGTTGTATAGGTAGTAAAAGTAAAATTACATCATGACTTGCATTAGCAGTATGAGATTATATCCTGATTAATGCACAATTAACTTGTCATGGGTACAACACATGTGTTTGTAGGTGGCCAGATGGGTTACACCACATCTCATGCTCACATATGTAGCATTTATCACTTTCTCCTTATCTCCAGAAATCAGATGGCTACATCCCCTACCTCCCTGCCTTGATGCAGAGCCATCTAACCTCAGGGTATGAGTAGGAAATCTTCGGAGATGACCCTGGGAAACCTTAAGCAGATGAATCCTGCTCCCCTCTACAGATGGAGACCCTCATCCGTAGTTGCAAGGAGAGCTGTCCAAGGTGAGAGCATCAGCTCAGCTGCCCTTCTGCTGCCAGGCACCACTCACCTGAGCTGCTCTCAGAGCTGGGATCACAGCTCCTACTCCCAGGAGAAAGCCCCCAACACCCTAAAGCATTCTGGATGAGGAATCCCTTCTCTTTCTTATTCTAATTTTGCAGGCAAAATAATTAAGCTACAGGGACAACTGAGAAGGATTTTTATTTTTAGTTGTGAGTATAGGTGGAGGTCTTCAAGTTCACCTGAACAATTTGTCCATGTGCTGACATGCAGGTTTGTTTATTCATACTCTCCCTCCTTGTGTTGTTTTTCTGCTGTGTGACTGCAGATCTGGGTGTGTGCAAACATCTGTAAAGCAGAGAGGTGGTTGAAGGAAGACAAAGGGCCCCCAAGTTTTAATCTCTGTTCTATCACAATCTCAATGTTTGTCCTTGAGGAACTCATTGTAATTTCTCTTACCAGATTTCTCAGTCTGAATGGGGAGGGATATTACGTTGTTAGGCCAGCCTATCTCGCACTGTGTGTGATATTCAATTTTTGAATTTTTGAAGTTGTAAATTGCTGAGTGATGACAGAACACAACTTCTCAAAATAAATGGCATCAGATTTTTTTTTTTAAAAAATTTTTTCCCACGCTTTTTAGCAATGAAATCTACTGGAAAGGGTTGGCTCACTTTGATCCTTCCTGTGCTTTATTTTTATGTTTAATGGTGCTCCCCAGTTTCAACACCAAATGATGGTCATTTCCCAGCATTTCCAATTTAGAAGGAAAAAAATAATAATTCTGTTGTGAAATGTCTTTTCCAGCTGACAGTATTGAGCACCTGGGTATGGGGCACACAGCAGTTGGGAACATGCAGATTCTGAGTCCCAGTTAAGCACATCTTTAGCATTCAGGAGAAAAAGGGAACCGTGTTATGTTGGATTTAACTGTTAGAAAATTCTTATGTTCTTCAGAATTACTTGTGCTGAATAGAATTTAGCAAATAAATGCCTAGTAAACATACTTGTATCAAACAGCTCCAGAACAGACACCATTTCCACCCCTGATATTTTTGATTCTGGGATGATTAGCTAAGGATTATTTTAGATGATACTTCTCCTGCCTAGAGTAGACACTTCACTCTCTAAAGTGTAAGGCATCTGTTTTTGTTATTAGCAATTCACTTTATTGTGCCCTGGTCTCCATTTTCAGTGTATCCTGGGAGACACCATTGAGAGATGATGCTACAGAAAGCCAGCCAAGACTTCATTTACACAAGTAAAAATGACAAGTGACATCAGCATCTATTTGAGCTGTAAGTTCTGATATAACAAAATTCAAATAAGTTTTTAAAACAGCATTAAGTCTGTGTTTGAGTGCACCCTAGGTCTTAGACTAGCCTAGGAGAGACCAGAATCTGGTGTTCTCCCTTTGACTTGTAACAAAAAACTCATGTATTATTAAAAATAGAATTGTTCTCTCTCCTTCTTCAGGAGTGGTTTGTGTATCTCTTGAAGTACTTCAGGATGACAGAAGAGAGAGAATTTCAATTGCACCAGCTGAAATAACTGGCTTGCTCTTCTGTTGGAAAAGTGAATTTAAGATTCAGTGATCACTGCTTACAATGTCCATTGGCAAAGACAGGAGGAAAACATAATTTCCATTGTTAGCAATCTCACTGTTAAAAGGAAATGTCAAGTCTAAAAATGTAAATAGAGTAGACTTGGGCATGTTGAGAATTCAGGCAAAATACTTTGGGTCGGAGTCGTTAATTGGCAAGTCTGAAACACTTCAATGTTAAAACCTTAAATGTAAGGTAAAAGAAAAAAAAAGAAATAATTACATTTGAGACAGGCATCCACTTCAAACCCAGAAACCAAAAAAAAAAAATTCCCTAAATTAAAAAGCCCAAATCAAGCCATTCCTCAGGTAAGGTCTTGAGGAGAAAAAAAAAGGAAAAAAAAATAATTCAATGGATTTCTCATTCCAAATCAGTATTCTTCTCAAAAAAGGAAGTTTTGTGCAGAGCTTTGTCCAAGCACACAATTTGTTTTTGCTATTGCTCAGAAGACATCCCAGCTCATGGAGAACCAGCATCATCCGTGGCTCACACCTGTGTTCATTCCCAATTTACCTCTCAGAGGTTCCCAGAGCAGACACAGGAAAACTCTCAGCCAGGTTTGCCCTCTGAGCAGCTCCCCAGCAGATAAATCAGGAGAAGGCTGTGCAGGCAGCACCAGCTCCACTGTCTGGGAGGCCCAGACACTTCCTACGATGTTTTGCTGTTTGAAATTCCCTCTCAGCCCCCATTATTGACGTCTAGGCAGGGAGCCTGTGGGAGCTGAGGGGATCTGACATCCATGACTAAGACACTTAATGCGCCTCGTCACAAGGCTCCGAGCAGAGCCAGGTAGCAGCTCGCCTGGGAGCATTACAGAGCAGAAATTGCAGGGGTTTGGGGTGCATCCTTCAAGCTCCAGGAGCTGCTTTGCAATGTTTTTGAGCACAGAACATGCAAGGCAAAGGCAGGAGATTATCCCCCCCCTCCCTCCTCCAGTCTCCATCAGTCCCCAGCCCAGCCTGTAATTTGGCAAGATGAATGAAGTGTTTTCGGAGTGTCATCACTTCTGCCTCTGGCAGATTTGCTTCCCCAGTCTGCCTTTCGCCTTTTGGACCTGTCACTCAGCCCTTTGGCAGAGGGGAGGAGGGGGAGGGAGGAGGAAATCATCTCTTTGCTAATCACCTATCACAAGCAATGAAATCCCGCAGGCTCCGTGCCAGCTAGGTACATTTCAAAGGGAAATGGAGGGGGGCAAAGTGTCACTCAAGGCAGATATTTATGAAAGATGACAGTTTGCAAATATCTCAATCTTGGACAAGGCTGCTCCAGTGACACAGAGGAGTGTTGCAAAATTGGAAGAGTCAGCAGCCAACATTTATTTCATCAGGACCTGTCCAATCTTCAGTGATCGCTTGACAGTCTGGGGATTGCTGGCACAAGCCGGCCCCTTTCCATTGGTCGCTTTCCTTTAGTTTGCATGGATCAGTCTAAAGAGTTGTAATAAATATGTAAAGAAGGATAAGAGGAGTAGTTTTGCAGAGCTGCATCCTCAGTGGGAGAATGGGCACAAAGCTGAGCTCCGTGTGTTTAGGGGGACCAAGAGGCAGCAGTGGTAATTACAGCCCTGTTGATTGCTGCTGTGTGGGGACAATGAGATGTGGGGACAGTGAGATGTGGGGACAATGAGATGTGGGGACAGTGAGATGTGGGGACAATGAGATGTGGGGACAATGAGATGTGGGCACCTCTTGCTCGTGGGGACCCCGATGACACCCACAGCAGCTGCTGGGGCTTCTCTGAGGGACTTGCCTCCCCCATCTAGGGGTGTAGTACAGGGGAGATGTCCGCTCTACCCTCAGTGCTTATGGGCTGCATTGAAAATTTGGTGTTCTGGAGGGTTGAATGATCTAGAATCTCATTTTCAGAGCTGTGGGTGGGCTGAAGAGTTCACCTGGCCCCATGCTGCCTCTCCAGCCTCCACACCCTGAGGTAACTGCAGTCAGCTGCCCCAGATGCTCAGCCAAGGCTCCAGTGCCTTCACTGACCAGAGCAAGGGAATATTTCTCCCCTGCTTCACTCAGCCCCTTCCTGGAGGCTGCAGGTGCTAGTTTGAGCCATGGAGGCTGCCTTGGACCAAGACAAGGGATTTGCTGCATGGAGTAACTCAGGTAGGAGTGTGGGAACACATCAGCACAGGGAGGGAGCGGGGCAGAGTTGCAGGAGGAGGAACAGTGGAGAGAGAGAGGAGCTGTGCTGCTGCTCAGGGGAATGTGGGCAGAGCAGGGCAGTGGGGTGAGGGTTCACTATAGGCTGTGAGAGCGAGGAGAGCAACATCCCAGTGCTCTTCCATCAGCCATCCTGCAGGGAAATGCTCCTCTGGGTGACATTCCAGCACTGCCTCCCTGCCTTGTTCTGTAGGATCTGTACAGTAAAGCTTTGGGGGCCTGAATCTCTGGACGCAGGGAAAATGCTTCTGCTTATTAATTGCCCTTGTCATTTCACTTGTCTGTGTTACTAACTAATTTAGAGGACAGTAATACAAAAATGCTGTCTCCTCCAGGAGCCACAGCCCTACAGATGGAATTACTCTGCTGTGGGCTGAGGAGCAGCAAACAGTTTCTGAAATGCTGTGTTAGAAAGGTCTAAAGTGAACGCAGTTATTGACAGCAGCAGAGGAACCAATGCAGCTGTTGGCACAAAAACTGGAATTTCCAAGTGAAGAAATTTCCTTTCTTATCACTAACAAAGAGCTGTAGATGACAGTTGGAATAGTCCTGTCTCAATATTCACTGTTTTCATGGGCAAATATAAGGCCTAAAAGGAGAGGCTGATTCAGCTGCTTGCTATGTGGTCTTTTCTTGCATCTTGTGTACTGAGAGTTTATGTGTGTGTGACTCATGGGGAGTAACATGGATGGAGGTGGATTATGTTAGCAGAATGCAAAACTGCTCTTCTGTTTTAGGGTTTTAGCAATTCAGTTGAAATGGATCTTGAATTCAATTAAAGGCCTTGTTCTTCCTTTCTTTATGCCTCGCATATCTCAGAGTTTTGCATAATTTAAGATAAACTGTGGCAAAAAACAGCACCCTTCTTTTAGTCATCAAGAAGTGTATTCTCTGAGATCTCTGGAGTTCAGTAGAGATGCACATGGGTGACAAGTGCTAAGATGCAGCAGAGTTCTTGATGAGAGAAGCTACCATTGCTTTTAGTCTGGTGCATTGCTAGAATATCCCAAGACAAGACATTACTCATGCATGGCAGTAGGACTCTCCACAATTAATAGTGAAAGGAAAAAGAAATGCAGCAATGAGGTCTGCTTATCCAGAGTTCAACAATGTGAAGTGAGAGTATCCATCAGAGGTCCTTGGAAGTGCAGCTTGCTTTTCATAAACTCCCAGTTCAGTGGTGTTTAGAGGTGTGCTGAGGTCAGTTCATTGTGATGTAGCCCCAAGGTTAATTTTATGGTAGCCAGAATGGTCAAAGTTGCAGTTGTCTGCATGGTTTGCTGCCTGCTCAAACTGGAGAATCATCCTCCTCCTCCAGCTCCTCCCTTGGCCTGCCCTGGCAGCCCAGAAGGGCTGAGTGGGCTGAGACAGAGGTTAGCACCTTCCCTCCACTCTACTGCAAATATCTTTGCCAAAACAAATCATTCTTACCCAAGGATTCTTGGGTAAATCTTCCATCACTGAGGAAAAAAAAAATGAAGTGCTATAAAAGGCTAGTTAATCACTGCACACCCTGCAAGGAGCAGAAGGCCATTCCAGAGTAATTGGAATTATCTTCATTATTCTTATTTTCAATTACATTTCAAAATCAAATAACAACTTGCCTTTTAGACAGTTTCATGACCTAAATCCCAGTTCTATAATTTTTACTTAGTGCTTACTTACACAAAAGTTCTCCTTGATTGTAATGGCCTCTTAGCTTCTCGAAACTTCCTGAAGGAAAGAAATTTAAAAAGTTCTGCTGTTTGAAACAGCAGAATCCCAAGCTGTCCACACAAATGTGCACATAGTAATTGCAAGTCACCTGTCCTGTTATTTAAATCTATATTCAAATAGCTGCTTTTCAGGTGCCACCTTGACACCAATTAAATGCACAGCTGTTCGTGTACAGGGCTGGATTGCTGGTGTGCTGTAGCTCAGGCCACGGCTGTTACTGCAGAGTAAGCAGAATGAGTCTTAATAATTATTAAACAGTTGATGAAAAAAAATTAATGGCTGTGTCTAAACTTTGCAAAGCAGGTGCTCAGTCTGGTCGTTTAGTGGCCCTCATGGAGGTGGCTGGATGTGCTCTTGTTCCAGAGCTGGTGTTGTGCTGGAGCGTGCAGGGAAAACATCCTCAGAGGAGTTTTGGTTCCTGGGAGCAGTGTAAGACTTGTGGATGCCCTCTGGATATGGACACCAGGCTGCTCACAGTTTTGTGTGAGGTTTACAGCTGTTTTTCACAGCTGTACACAGGAGTCTGCACATGCACAAGTGTCTGTATGTGCATATACCCTTGTGTCAACATCAACCATCCTGGCAAGATGGGCACCAGTGAGGAAAAAGGTGCTTCTGCTTCTCAAATCAACACAATTCCATCTCTTCACAACACATAAAAGTGATACAGCCTATACAAAGTTCCATGCCTGTGTTTTCATACCACATACTCAGTCCTAGAGTCCTCTGGAGTCTCTTTTTTTTTGCCTTGCAGGAAGGAAGGGTACTTAAATAAAAGGCAAAACCCACAACCAAAACTCTCAATGTTGTTCAATGGAATTCATCCCACAGGACAGGAATTCCCATACAGGTCAGGGGGGAAAAAAAATACCACCTCGTTTTCTGAATATCACTTTTCATATGGTAAATCCCTCCGAGTTTTTATTGTGGAATGAATAATAGATTAATCATTCCTCTGTGTGCAATGCTGGGGCTCTCTAATGTCACTGATTATTCTATATTGAATAAATAGTGTTGCTAGGTTGATATGTTTAAGGCAAATGAGATGCTTATTGGTATCCAAGAAGCCAGTTAACAAGATCCATTTTCCTCCATTGACTTCTACTCATGTATTAATGAGGTTCAAAAATGTCTTTTCTGTGTGTATCAGATAAACGTGCCTTTGTTATTCCCAAGAAGCACACAAATATTTGCTCCATTTATGTTTGTATTAATGTGTCACTGAAGCTAAATCTTCAGAAAGGGAATAAATACCATATCCATTAAGCCACTTAAGGGGCAAGTTCTGCAAAACTGCACTGCAGTTGTTGCCATGGCAAATACCCATTTTTAGGGAATTGTGTGGCATCAACTCTAGCATAAAGGACCAGAAGAGAGAAATCTACTTCTCCCTAGACAACTGTCACCTGCATATATGTATTTAAAAAGTTCCAGTGGCTGAAGGGGCCCTGTATTGAAAGGTAATTTAAGTGTGGAAAGTGGGGAAATGCAGAACATTCAGAGGCTGTGCAGAGGGAGGAAGAGAACAGAGAACAAACAGTAGCTGTTGGATAAAAGTGACAAGCTTTCCTGGGCAAAGGGCTGTGCTGTTTTTCCCCACTTAACAGGAGCAAAGATATTCCACAAAACTGAGTCTTGTACAGTTTTTATTCTGCTGGTCCTTTTCCCTTGTCCCAAAGTTGTCTTCAGTAGGAAAAAGTATTTTCTTTTTGTTGACACATGGACTTTTGCTTTTTTTTCCTTGACTTTCCTGCAGTGTCTGTGGGTGTCTGAAAAACAATTAGACTTAGGAGCTGAATGTGGGGAGGTCTATTTAACTTATCTCAAAATCACAGGTAGCTTTAGCTGATCTTTTCCCTGTCTCAGTGTGGTTCTTTCTGTTTAACCTGCTTAAAACAGTTTGTCCTGCAGCAACAAAAATGTCAGCAGATTTTCAAGCAGAAGCCTGGAAAATTGCAATTCTGAAATCTCTAAGTTTAAAAATTGGGGAAAAAAGAATGAGAAAGTGCTGAGTTCTTTCTGTGGTTTTACATGACACAATCCATTTTGGTTTGTAATTGAAAAATATCTGAGTCAGTTTAAATTTTACGGTGTTTTTCTTCTATCAAGATAAATGAGCAAATTAACTAAGAAAGGTGTTAAGATTCTTTCTGTGCTGCAACATTTTACATCATAAATAAAAGGAAAATATTGGAAGTAACTTCTAAGATGGTACCTCCAAGATTTGGTTGTACTTGAATACTTTGTGTGGTTAGATTAACTGAATGAAAGAAAACTCATAAACAAGCTTTAAAAAATAACCTAACAAGGTCTAAAATAAAATCCTGACTGACTTTGTGCCTGTTTGGGTGAACATCTTGAATGGAGAATGAATCCCACATGGATGTTGGGACAAGGGAGGAAATATTAATATAGAGGAAAACCAAAAAGTTTACTTCTTTCTTCACCTGCCTGGAGCAAATTTCCTGAAAACATCTGTAAATGCTGTGTAGTGGGAAAGCAAACCTGGGGCTCACACTGTGCAGGAAGCTCCAAGCTTTGTCTGCAGTGCTGGATACAATAATATCAGGGTGGTGGCAGAGTGAAGGGTATCTCTGTGTATAAATCCACATCCCTTTTTTCTTTTTCTGCTGAGGGGGAAAGGGGAAGCTGGGGGCCAGGCTGAGGAACACCTGGGAGCCATATGAAATTTACTTATTTTTTTTTTATTATATATTTTTTTTTAATCAGACCTTTGCAGCTCAGTTTCAAACACTGCAATAACTTAATACAGAGTAAAACTTTACTGGATTCAGTGTAATAAAGTCCCCTGAATATTCACACGTTGCCTACAAATGGCAATTGTCTTCTAATGCAAGCTGGAAGAATTGCTGTTTCCCTGTGGCCCTGATCCAAATCCACAAAGTCAGCAGGGGGGCCTCTGGCCTCCAGATCAGGTCTGAAGCCTGGTTGATATCTCAGACCTTCCTGAGTGTTTTGAAAATGTATTGGACCAAAAATGATTCCTTCTCCAGACACTGGAATGTTAGCAAAGAGTAGAGGTCAGGCTCCTCCAGCTGATGCTTTTGTTTACAATTCTTATTGAAGAAGGGGGTCTATTTTCACTTATAACTTCTTCATACCCAGACTCTTGTGTAGACCTATCTGGGGACATTCCAAGTGATGAAAAAAACATAGGAGTTTTACCACCAACATGCCCAAATGTCTGGTAAAATATCCACACACAGAGGGAGTCATTCCCAGTCCTGGTTCAGACTCCTGCCTGGCTGTAATCAGCTTCAGCTCACTGCTGTTCCAAGCCAAGGCTGCCTGGTTTGAGCCAGAGGTTTTCCAGCAACAGAAAAAATATCTTGGTTTTGTGTCCTCAAGTCTTTTATTTCTTGTGTTGCCAGAAAGGATCCTGTGCCATGCTGAATGCCACTGATTACAAACTGCCTTTTCAATCTCTACTGTAAAGACAGAACAGATAGATAGAACAAAATATGGTTTTAGTCCTCATTCCAAACTGATGGTTTTGTGGCATGGAAGTTATAGAAATAGTAATTTTCACTCCATTTCATCTGATGCCTTATCAGAAATACAAGAAAGCAAAAAATCAAGACATTCTCACTTCTTTGTTTTCTAGATCAGGCAATTAGAAGTAACTGATTTCTTGTAATAAAAGTTGGAGTTTAGGAGACAATTTTAGCTCAGTTTCACATCCAGCTCTGAAAACTGAGAATATGAGCTACATTTGCATCTGGTTTTGTGTGATGGAGCATTTCTTGTTGCACAGTCTGGAGTGCTCCTATCCTGGGAACTTTCTGAGTTAAGATGTGTAAAAATCAAATTCTTGCAGGAGGCTGGTTTGGTTGCTTCTGGGAGTTGTATGAAAGTGGGGTACCAAACCTGCTTAAAGATTTCTGATCATCTGAAGTTTCCAAGCCAATGCTCAACCTGTCAGACCATTTAACTTGCTACCTGCAGTGTCTGCATTTTTCAAATAACTGTAACTGGGTTGGAATCCTCTGTAACTCCTAGAGAGTTTGAAATCAAGTTTTACATGAGCTGGTTTTAAGTGACCCTGCAGTATCTGGCCCATGAATGTAATCCTGCAGTCCTAGAAATTGAGAAAATGAGGTGGTGTATTTTCTGAGATGACTGACAGCCCTGCATTAGCATCTAATGAAAACCAAGCCTATGGAGTGCTCCATCTCACACAGGTATGGAAGGGTAATTACACAAAAAAAGGCAAATGTGATTGTGGTTTTTGTTGTAGGGCACAGAGAGGGGAGGCAAAACTCCTGGGTCTTTGATTTTTGGGGGTTTTTTATCTGTACACAATTACGTAAGTCTTCTTCAAAGGGAAGCAGGGTATGAAGCAGTATTTTGAGATTTTGTGATGGAGATCAGCAAATCAATAGGTAGAAGGACACTCACAGAAAGGTTATTCTGCAGATGAAGTGGTTACTGCTTGTTTTGTTAGGACACCTAGGGCAGCAAAGCGAAGGAAAGTTATATCCCTGATTTGATTCCCCAGAGGTGTACAGAATAAATTACATTTAATGACTGGCTTTAAAAAGAAAATAATAAAAAATGCAAGACTGCCACCAGTGTCTTTGAAACACATGCCTTGAGAGTTTGTGTCTGAGAGACTGAACTTGTGGGCAGTGCACTGGATTCAGCAGGAACAGCACAGATGAGAGTGAGGGGAAGGCAGGGCTGGCTAATTGAAAACCGGGAGCACTTTGCAAACACTATTACATGAAATGTGAGAAGTGTAACGTGGCAGAAACAAGGCAACGCCTGGTGTAAGCAGTTAATTGTGTTGTACAGAGGCGTGTCAGAGCAGCACACTTTGTCAGAACCTGATCCACTGCCATTCCCAGCCGCCAGTCCCCTTGCTGACTTGGGTTACAGCACTGACCATTTGGGTGAGCCTGTCCCGGGGGGGCCAGCTCACATTAGCCCAACATTTCCTCTGCCTGATGTGCCTTTATCACACTGCAGCAGCTCAGTGGCTCCAGATATTTTTTTTTTTACTAATGCACAGCAGTAATTTGTTAAAAGAGGATTTATTTAATTCAGGATGAATATGGGCTTTTACGTTAAAAGCCCCAGCTCGTCTTTACCTGCAAATGAGGGCAGCTTATTTGTCTGCTACCGTCAGTGTCAGCTGGGGCCAGAAGTGCTGTTTTCTGTAAATATCTTTTAGAGTTCATGCAGGATTATTCTGGGGTGAATAAGAGCAGGGAAGGGAAGGTTTCATCTTCACAAAGTTACTGAAGCAATCAGGTAATAATTCCCCAACACCACCTTAACACCTCTGTGACTGCGATCACACACAAACCCCAAAAGTGATGCAGTCAGCTATTTGCTGCTCTCTGCTCTGCTGTGAAAAGGGACTGAAGTTGAAATGCCACCTTTTATTGTAGTTCTAAACTCCCCTCAGTTCTATGTCTGTATTCCCTCTTTGAAGCTAGTTGGAATTGTTTGTGGATGGGCTCCTTCTTGAACTCAGGGATTGCAAAATCTTGGTTATCAATAACCACATATTGAAACAACTGTACTCAAGGAGTACATGGAACTCCAAAGTTCCTATACTAAGGGCAGAAACACTGAAAACAGAAGAGCTTCTACTCACCAGAAACCTCCTCATCTTCTGTCCCTTCACAGGAAAGCCCTACAAGAGCTACTTTTGCACTTCAGGACACATGATCTAAGATCTGAGATTCTTCTTGTGCAGTAGGAGGTTGACAAATGGTGCAGATATACCTTGGCTACTGCATCCATAGCCGAAATGTCCAAACTCAAAATACCCCTGGGGAACTTGGGGGAAAAGCAACAGGATTTTCAGAATCCTTCTGTTCATTTTTTGTCAACTGAAAAATAAAAACAAAACAAAAGCTCTCAGGAACGATGAGTGAGAGTGGTTTCTTTGGCAGGTAGGAAGGGCGAAGTTGTACTACTCAGTGCAGTTACTGTATTGCCCAGACTTTAGAAACTCCTGCCTGTTGGCTTCCTCAACTACAAACCTCTTGGCCTGCTAAGAGCTGAGTTCTTGCCTAGCAAGAAGGTGCAGAAACAAAATACTGAGAGGAAGTTGCTACGAAATGCTTATCAGAGAGATGTTCACTGAGGTATAAAACCAGCAGGTTCTTCCTCTAATCCTTGCCTGTGGATCAGACTCATATTTTGGAGCAATATGACACTTCCTGCCACAGGGATGGCTTGACTGGGCATTGCTGTAAATTATACATAATGCAACAATGAGTACTAAAACTAGCCCCAGTAAGGCTGTCGACAAAGAATAAAGTATATGCTCTCCCTATGTGGTTTTTCAAAAATGAATTATGCTATTAAGTGCCAAGAAGAAAATTAGCTATGAGCTTTTAAATTTAAAATGATCCCCTTTTTAATTGTAAAACAGTGGCACTTAACTGCTATTGATCCAACAGAGACACATTAGGGAACAGGGTCACCATAACTGTTAATATTCACTGCTTAGTGAAAGAGCATCAAAGGACATTTTAATGTCACAGACTTTCTTGGGGAGTTTTTAAAGAAAGCTTAAATCGTCCAGCCTATGAATGAAAAGGACATGAGGTAGACAAATGTAGAAACAAATGTGATGGCAATTTTCTGCTAATCAAATTGTAACTCAGAATTGATTTTTAAGCAAAAGTTTATGTCATATAGATTTCCAAGGCATAGCGACATTTAAAAATCCAGAATACATACATTTTGTGGACCAGGACTTCATGAAAAGGATCATCAGGGAAGGAAAGTTTATTTACTGCTGAAGCATTAGCTGGTTGCAAGTTCTCTGTGGCTGCTGGCTGGACCATTCCTGTTCCACCACTTGGAATATTTGAGTAAAGCACGAACCTCACTCAAGGGTTTACAGGATTTTTGGCTGACAATGGAACAGCCTAATCGGGAAATCAAGGTGACCACCCAAAAAGTGAAGCTTTGGTTCACCCTCCCTGCCTAGCAGTGCCCATGAGTTTGGCAGCATTATAAACCAGAGCAGTGGCCACACAATCTGTTTCCAGCTGCTAATGGAACATTTTCAATCGTCAAAATTTTTTCCAAGTACAAAGTTTTAAGCTGTAAAATTTTCATTTTTTTCCCAGTGGGATAATATCCTTGAGAACTTTTTTTAGACTCTGAACTTGAGTTTTACTAGCAGCGCTAATTCAAATAACTGTGTTACATATTTAACTATACTGTAGCCAGATTTTAGTTAATATTCCATAAATAAATGGTTTTGGTAGCCTTTTATTCCAAGAACTCCAAGGAAGTACTGTGAGGAATTCCCTGTAGTCCGTTATTCATGATAGCTTGATTACTTTCATGTTTAAGTTATTGATCTTTTTACTTTCTTCATCCAATTTTCATAAGAAAAGATTAAGAGTACAGGGGAGCCTTTGAAAATGAAAATAGGATTTAATTTACCTTTTGGAGAGGGTGTAGTGAGAATACCATCCATCCTGAAGGGGGGAGGTGATGGCTGGGCTCAGCTTTGGATGCTGTGCAGTCTCTTTTTTACTGCAGATTCCTCTGAGCAGGGGGTGCTGTCACCATATGTGACAGTGCAGCCCCCTGCCCAAAATAATGGCCTGGCACAGGGTTACACGGGTATCAATAATATTCTGCAAAGGAGAGAGGGAAAGAAGCAACAATTTAAAAGTATTCAGGTACTTAAGCGAACAGAAGGCTGTTTCCTAAACGCACTAACAACTCTCCCAGCCCTGGAAAAAGATTCACTATGGTAAGGGAGGTTTCTTCAATTTAAAATCAAGTAAAACAAGGGCAATTGCCATGCACGAGGAACAGCTTCCTGCCATTCAGGGGCAGCTCAGAGAAACCTTTTATCCACAAAGAACTTATATGAGAAGTTTGAATGGGGGATGCTTTTATCCTGCAGGATGGAATTTGATAACTAGGCTCCGTACCTCTTTCACTTGTAGGTTATTAGGTCTCTTTCACTCTTGGGATCACTACAGTGTATGGTTTGTGTAGGAACAGATAGTTCTTGTCTCTGTTGTGAAGACAGTGTGGTTGTAGGAGCCCTCCTGGGACTTTTATAATGATCAGTACAGAAAACTCAAGTCTATCCTGGAGCGGGAAAGTGCATCGTTTAATGAAAACGTTGTCTGTTATTAATAGAGTGATGGTAGAACTGAGGAAGAAGCAGGCCTGGGGGGCCTTTGGGTCTTCAGCTAAGTGTTTCTACTCTGCTTCTCTCTTTTTTTTCTTCCCAACCCCTGGAAAAGAGCAGTTACAGTAACCTGAAGGAAGAGATACAATCAAGAGACAGCCTAGAGCAAGAAAAGGTCTCTGTTGTTTTTCAGTGAGGTCATTTGTAGTTCACAAAGCAAGGTCAGACGGATGAGACTGCTGCAGGCTCTACATGCAGTCACTATCACTAAAAGTTAAATTTCCAATTTTTTTCTTACATGTCTTGCTGTATTTTGTTGGGGGTCTGTTATTGCAGAGCATCTTATCAACCGTGTTCTCTTAACGAGCAAATGTGTTTGCCCGACTCCCAGAGCCTTGTTTTCCAAATCATGCACAGGGAAATCAAGGGATAATGGCACAGGAAAGGGCACAAGTGGGACATTAACCTATAAACTAACAGATGGACTGACATTCAGTGAGCTCACTGACACAAGTGCCTGTCTGCTTTCTCCTGCTTTTGGCCATATTTAATTTTCTGTTAATGTCCCAGGAAAGTGAGAGACTTCCATAAATCCAAGCAGTTGCTTGCATAGCTGATTGTGGAAGAAATATTTACATTAATTACAAGGCATATCTGCCCCTGCATACAGGGCAGTATGCAGTACAGAAAGCAGATATCTAGTAGAAGATATCTGCTTTCTGAAATCAAGACAGGGTTAGGAGCAAACCTGGTTCTAGGTTCACACCAAGTTCTTGTTTCCTGAGATGCAGAAAAAAAAAAGAATATGTGCATATACACCTATTTATTGTATATACACAAAGCTTGCACACACATACACATATTTTAGTTTTCTTAAGAAAAATTCCTATACATATTTTGATAAGGGCACTTCTTAATTGCAGCATTTTCATCCCTTGCCAGCTTTCTACATATGATAGATTTAAAAGCAATAAGGGACAAACTCTGTCACAAGATGATTAATATGTTTTGAAATTGTTTCTTCTGGGCATGGTCAGTCCTTCAAGGTATGGGTGACTGAGGAAGAATGCTTATGAATTATGAACTTACTTAAGAGTACTTGTGAAAAGAACTTATGCACACAGTTAATTATAATTAGATGCTTGCATCTCTTTCAAAATCAGTACCCTGCAGAAAAAACTTTAAAAATGCATTTACATTTTTGATTTTTGAGTGCTTTCTTTGCAAAGGACAGAGATGTAGGGTGTGTATGAATGTGCTCAAAATTGAGTGTGTTTAAATATTTTGGAGGAACAGGCCAAAGCACTCAGACTTGAGCTTTCCAGGGCTGGATTCTGATGTTTTCCAGTGTGTGATTCCTCCTGCTTTGAAAGGGACTCCTTGAGGAGTTAGGTACCACTCTGAGTAGGGATGTTAGAAACTGGCCCATAATGTTGATAAATCACTTCTAACAGCTGCTTACCATTAAACTGTATCTAACACACTGCAAATACTGGAAATACACTGGCCCACAAAATATGTGAGAGTGATATTCATGTAATGCCAGATTGTGCACACATGTTAGTGAGCATTTACCCACTGGGAAGTCTCCCTGAACTTACTCAGATGAGTAAGGGCTTGCAAGGCAGAAGGGTTGCACAATTAAGCCCTCAATAATTTGATTTATAAGCAAACCACCCTGAGAATGCTTCAAGGGGGTCTCCAAAAATATCATTTATTTTCTTCCTCAAATTATAATTAAAAACATGCTCTCAGAACTATGGAAAAAATGGAAAAAAAAAAAAAAGATCTGTGGAAGCACGGCACAAAAAAGTGATGATGCTTAAGGGTCAGGGGAAGGCAGGGTGTGAAATAAAGGAAACACAATTTTAGGTAAAACTGCTTGGCAAGAAAGATGAATGGTGTCATTTACAATCCTGTTGTCTCTCTCAGGTAGGGTTGTAACTTTGCAGATGGAGTGATTTGAGCTGTTGGGACTATAGAAATTCTAGAGGGTATCATTATGTCCTCAGCAGAACCACCCTCCTCACCTGCCCATCCTGCTGCACTTTGCTTTCTGGACTCACAACTTTTGAAATAGAATATTGAAGGACAATTTTGTTCATAAGATATACATATATATATAAAATATATAATAATATAATATATATAATATATATAATATATAATAATATATTATATAAAATATATATTATATATAATATATAATATGTATATAAAATATAATATATAATATATATATTATATATAGATTTAAGCCTACACATTTCTGACAGAGGTAGGTAACAGACCTTGCAGATGGATTAAGACATCTGAGTGAAGGAGTATTTACAGACTGGTAACATAAACACCTCTTCAAGCACACACACATACATGAGATGTAGATTAATAATTAATCTGTAACTTGGTGTGGCCAGGCAGGAAGCTTCATACACAGGTACAACATTCCCTCAGGACAGGTTTCATGTGAATGACTGCAGATGTTTCAAGCTGAATTTTCTTTTTTTTTTTTTTTTTTATAAATATCTGGAAGCAAACCTTTATGAAAACTTAACATTTTGGGCCATTGTCTGCTGCAGCTGAGCACAGAAATTTTAGTTTGTGCAACAACTACTTGAATTTAAAGAAACAAAGCACAGAGGCTTCCAAAATCTATATTGGAGGGGTGCATTTCTGTGAGAGAATACATGCATGGCTGAGGTTTGACGTGGAATAATAAACCATATGGCCCCCAATCGAGTGCAGAGTTGTAATCCAGGTGTTGTGCTAACTGTTTTAATTGTGCAGTGTGGTTCCTACGCCCGGGGCTCAAATTGGGAAGGGAATTGGAACAAAAACAGTGATCCTCTTGTTGAAAAATGTAATTTGTTTCATAAATATAGTAGTGGACAAAGTGGGGGGAGGGGGGGAAGAAGAGGACCCTTTTTTTAGGTGTTTACCAGTGCAGCTTTGCAGGTGCTCACATATGCTGAGTATTGATTGTTGCTGCTGAAAGAACCATTCAAATCCACACTTGTCAAAATTCCATCCTTTAAAAGGAGAAACACACATTTCCTTTCTGGCATTCTTGGCCAGGAAAAGCTGCTCTTCCACTTTTTTTCCACAGATAAGTAATGTGCAAGGTGATAAGTGGAATGTCCAGCCCCCATAGAAGAAGGAAAGGGCATTGCTTTTTCCAAACCAACCTGATCAATGACAAACTGAAGAGGCCAAATCAATGCAAATGTGCCAAGTTTCCTTCTCTCCAATTTCATGGGTTGCTCCATGCCTAGGACCCCATTTCCCATCAAGGTTTATGATATTTTTTAAGTCAGATTTCAAATGTTTCAAAGAGCTGAACTTAGTTTTCAGACTGACAGGCTGAAAGATCCTGCCATCAGCAAAGCTTAAAATGCTGCTTAAAGAATTCCCTGAAATTTTGCCGTGTTCCTTTCCAGAGTACTTTGCCCCTTACTCATCACTTAGCCAAGGCAGACACAGAAAGTTTCTTTCCTTTCTCACAGCATCACCTGATCTCCTCCTGCTCTTGTCATATCACTTCTTTGCATTTTACACAGACATCAGGATTACAGCAACCAAATTTTGCTTTGCTCTGTTCCTGTCTCCTTCTCTTTTCATTTATTCTAAATTCCATTGTCAAAAGGGGAAGAAGTTTTCAGCAAAGCTTCCTCACAAAAGATTGCAGACTCAGATTGATGCTAATGTGTAGTTAATTTGTTTCAGTGTTGTCAACTTGCTTGAACTGCAGAATGTCTTCCAAAGAAAAAAGTTGAATATCTAAATACTGCTTCAAGTGCTTGAAACTATTTCAGCTGTTCAGTTCAAAATGCTCTGTTAATTTACTTCTGAGGGGGGTTGTTCTGGTTTTATTTGTGCTGATTCACCAAATTACAGAAATCTCATTTACTTCAAGTGCTTAGGCAGGACAGCTAAACATGTCAGACTGTGAGGCCAGATAATCAGTAAGTCATTTTCCCACTTGCTTTAGGATATGTCCCAGGGGAAGAGCTGAACCAGGACATTTGTTAGGGAATTAGTGAAGTGGGAACCACTTCAGGTGTTTCAGCAGGGGATCAACTAGTGCATAGTGAGTGCTAATCAATCAGATTATAAATTGTCTTTGCATAAAAGAGAATTTGTATCTGGAAGAGCCTGTGAGGTAGACGTGAAAAAAAAAAAAAAATAAAGAAAATGTTTCATATGGCTCTTGGAAAACACCTACAGTTTTATATTGCTGAAGCAAAATTATTGCAGAATATTTGTAATGCCCAACTATAGAAATAAAACTGCATAGAATAAAGGAAAAACTTGGAGAGCAAATAGCCAGCAGCATTTGGAAGAAAAATTGCAGCCTTCTTAGAGCCTTCTTGATAAAAAAGGGTGCCTTAACCTGCCAGCCAAGCAATCAAAAATAAAAAAAAAAGGAATTTTTGACCAAAGAAAAGACCACATTGCAGATGCATTTAAAGAAGACAAAACTTACATCTGCCTTCAGGATCCAGAAGCTGTGGAATGTCTGGAAGGGGGGGATATTTTTTTGGCAGCGTTTCCTGATCCATGTGTCAGGGGAAGCATTAGCACCACGCTTCCATCCCTCCCAGACACAGATTGATGGGAGCCCATGTTTATGAATTCCCATAAACAAATCACAAGGGGCCACCTCACTCTGCTCTCGTTGCTTCCAACCAGGCACATCCCACAAAGCTGAGTCTGAGCAGGAGCCAGGCAGGGCACAGCCAGCACATGGACACTTCCAGCAGCCGAGATTGTCACCTTGCTTGTGCTATTTTTTCCTGTGTGCTGGAGTTTATGGGCCTCCTTTGTCATCAAACACGTGCTGTCAGCAGAGCTTTCCAGACAGGAACTTTTCTTATGTAACATAGGTTTGTTTAAAACAAGAAGCAGGGACTAGGATGTCAAGGGAACCACAGCGTATTTCTAGAGAGAATCACATTTGAGGAAACCCTTTTAAAGAAATCATGTTTGCATTTCCTGTGCCTTCCATAATGTCTTTTGCTCGGTTAATTACCAGTGTAATTGCTGTCTTGTAGCTCATCTTCCTTTAGATAAGCCTGCAGTGAAGCTGTGGTGTGATTTAAAACAGACTTTTACACAGCATCTCTCATCCCAATAATCATAAAGCAGAGTATCAATAAAAACTGACTTTCAAATAGGGAAAGACATTGCATGTTTATTTAGGGAAGCATCCAAATTTCACAAATCTCTGTAAGAAGTTGTACTCAAAGCAGATTTTGAAGAACAGTCAGGCTTGTGGGACATGACAAGATGTGAGCAGAGGAGAGGGATCACCACCAGACATCCTTGAAACTGCTTCTTAGTCCTGTCTGAACATCCAGGCAGAATATCTACTTCTACTGCAAGACAAGTGGGTTTAAACTCTTCATCCCACATGGACAAGGTGAGATGTGCATGATTAAGATCATAATGAAGCACTGGTGGGGCAAGACTGTTTGCAAACCTGCAAGGTGTGCAGGCACTATGCAGTTCACTGATTATAGTCTCCTCTCACACTCTAGTTCTGGATTTCCCCCTGCAAAATAACCTGTCATATCTCTGGATCTGAAAGCTGAGGAACTGGGGGCTGTGTCTAGATCCATGGTTGTTTTAAAGAAGGCAGCACTATTTTCCTCAGAGTGGAAGAAATTTATCCCAAAAATATTTGGAATGCGGTGCTGCTTGGGGCACCATGGGACCACGTGCAAGTGATCCCACACATACTACCAAAGCAGTGCAGAGCACAGCTAAAATGAACAGGAAAGCAGCAGTGCCAAGAGCTTGTTTGGAGAACATTAGCAGTTTGTGAATAAATTGCAGGCAGCATAGTTTGGTCGCTCACAGTAAATATGGTAACAGCAGAGCGATGCTCACGGTTGTTGTATCACACCCCCCCAGCACCAGTGTTGTGCTGTTGGAGGTGATGTGTGTTAGCAAGTCTGCAAGGGGAGGCTCTGTCAAGCACCAGAGAATTTGCATCCACACTATCCTGGTTCTGAGGGGCTGCTTTTGGCTTGGCTCTTTCCAGTCCTGTTAGCAGCTGGAGTGTGGTAGGTGCACTCATGGCACATCTCTTCTGCTTTGGATGCATCCAAGAGGAATGGATGAAGCTGAAGCAGCCCAGGCCATTCCACAGCTCCAGCCAAGGCACAGTAAGGAGGATTAATCAGAAATACACTCCCAAAACCAACTAAAATGCTAATGTACGTGCACTTGGCATCACTCAAAGGTCTTTTAGCACTGCAGCTGAAGCAGCATGAGTGTGCAGTCGCCTTTTCCCTTGGTGACTCTTGAATTGGGTGGTAAATTCAGCCATTCAACATGTGATATTAGGGCAGAATCTTGGGTGCTCTGTTCCTGCAAGTTTAAGAAACATGAGTGGGTGGCTGGGGAAAATCACTCCAAAGGGGTTTGATCTTTCTGAAAGTGAAGGCTGGGCTGTAAGTTCAGCCATTAAAAAGAGGTTGCAGGGAAGCCAGAGGGAGACCACAAATACCCCAGCTACAGGAAAAACTCAGATTAGGGCTCACACCTTATTAGACATAAAATAAACCAAACAGGAGGCAGGATACCCTAGGCATCACCTGATCCATTCCTCCCCAAACAAACTCCTTCCTTCCTTGCACAGCAGTCTGTGTGTCTGTGGTTATGAGGTGCTGGTTGTGAAGTTTTCCCTGTCCTCCCACTTGCATGCTGGATTTCGCAGTGGCAAGATGAGCCACGTTGTTTTGCACAGCTTCACTGCTGTGAAGGTGACAAAGTTCAGAGCCAAGAATGGTATTGGAGAGATGAAAGAAAACAGCCCATATGTGCCTGCTTGGCCCACGCTTGGTCCTGCAGAGCAGGAGGGTGCACCTCAGCTACCTACATACAAGGGCAGGTCCAGTTTTCACCCACAGCCTTGACTTCACTGCTGCATTCCACACAGTGTAAAAATACCCCGGGTTCTTAGATTACACGGCGCTATTTATAATCTTTGTGTGATGCCAGACATGTGCATATATCAGTGTGACACTTTCAGAAAGCAATGCTGCTATTTTAGCAGCTCTCTAATGAACAGCGTGGGCAAAGCCACCTAGACAAGCTGATTGAGAAAAGTGTTGGGGAGGGAGGGCTGTGGTGGTCTGCTGGGTGTTGTTTGTTGCTTTTTATTCTTAAGTATTAGGCTTTTTTTTCTTCTTCTTCTTTTTTTCACACTTTGTTGCCATTAAGAATAATCTTAAATAGCCTCTTTCTTCCCTGGCAGCCCTCCCTCCCCCTCCCAGCCAGCACCCCTCCCCCAGATGTCTTGATTAGTGGCTGTGTGTATGCTGGTCAGATTCTGGGATTAATGATGGCTAATTTGTCTGAGGTTGGTACAGCCTAGCCAGCAGGCTCTCTACCACCAGCTTTTGCTGCCATATGGGTAGAAGCAGCTGTTTCAATTACTTTCTGTGCCCAGATGTGTCAGACGAGACACCAGTGCTCTGCGGGGTACGTTCAGCCGCTCGGCAGCTAATTACTTCAATCGCGTGTCGGAGCATGATGCTGTACACTGCAAAAGGGGGGCTGAGCACAGCCGAGTGCCAGCTGTCAGTGCAGCTCACAGTCTGACAGTCTGGGACTGCATTGGAGCCTCAACTTTCTGGGAATCTCAATACATGCAGAGGATGTGGCCAATGGTGGGATCCATGCCTGCTTGTGCCCCTCTGTGTGTGTGTGTGTGTGGTTTTGTTGGAGGGAAATGTGTGCTGAATGATGAAAACTGTGGAATTTGGGCTGTGTAGTGGCCCTGTGTGCACACACAAAATGCCCTCCTAGCTCTGCTCCTGTCAGAATTTCAGACACTTGCACCAGATGACCATTTCCCTAGGCTGTGTGCATTAAACCTGTTCTGTTGTGGGTTGATTTCTTCTTCCCTTTCTTCTTCTTACTGGCACCAGTGTAAATTCTGAGTCACTGTGTTTTAGTTAATGCAGTTCCACTGACACGAGGTGAATGTGACAAGGGGGTCAGGTCCATGGAACATCTGTCAATCAGTGTGACAGTCTCATTCTAGATCCTAGCTGCCAGAGCCAACAGCTTTGCCTCCTTGCTCTAGTTTAACTTTCAGCATCCTTTCAGTGTCACTCCCTGCTTCATCTGGTGCTCATTGTCCCCGTGTGTGAGTTTGGGCTGCATCCTTTCCTAACAAAGACTTCTTTGCATTGAGAATCTGATGGGCCCATACCTGAAAGGAAATCCATTAACTAATTACATTAACCAGCTCTAGGATACTGATAAACCAGTAGACCTGGGGTACTAGAATTTCTTTGTGGTCCCTGCAATTCCCAAGAATATTTTTCTTATTCTGAAGTTTAAATTATTTCCAAACATGTTCAATCTGGGGAGATAAACGAGGCCAGAAAAGGCAATGCCTAGGACTTCTGGCCATGTCAACTTCCCAGTCATGCCTGCCAGGATGCAGCAAATATTAGCAGTGGCACAGTGGAAGTGAGACAGTTCAGCAGAGAAATCAGATGACATCCTAGAATCATTTGCAGCGTTAATTAAGCCAAGAAGTGGGATTAGACACAGAGGGGCTCAGGAAAAGCAAACAAAAATAGGCATCCCATTGCACTACCAGTATTTCTATTTCCTTTATCACGGTACCATTTTTTCCTCAATGCACTTAAGACCAACCCTGCATATATTCTATTAGTTTAAATTCATATTTTCATTTTTCATGGTATAATTCCCTGAATACACAATCCCTGAGTGTAAATTAAAATCAAACCTAGGTTGTCTAGTAGGTGAGAACTCTATGAGAAGGTTAATGGTGCAATGACTAATGTCAGAAAAGTGTTGTGGTCAGCTGTGAAGTGATCAATGAATCCAATGGATATTCAAATTAATGGAGCTGGTTGAGAGTCAGGGAAGGGGGACAGGGTGGGAGAAGGAGTGGGGGAAGAATCTGTTATAAATACAACTCTTACACCAATTACTAGAAGCAAGTCTGAAAACAAGTGCAAAGCAAAGCATTTAATGCAATGCCATTGGCATTTTGGGCAAATACTCTGTAATTTGGGGTAGTTACTAACATTATCATCATCATCATAATACATGTATTTAGGAAAAATAAACATTTGTTTTGTGCTAATTCTATGGTAATCAGGGTGATTGTACTGTACTTAGCTACTGTTTGTTACCATGGTTATTTCTAGTGGTTCTTGGTTATTAATGTCCTGGAAGATTCAACAGAGTCCTCAGCGCTGTTTCAGCCTGCTCTCCTCCAGTAGGCACAAGTGAGATATCTGGGGGTTGGGGTTGGGTTTTGGGTTGGTTTGGGTTGTTTTTTTTTTAATATTCTAATGATCTGCACAGAGTTCTAGAAGCAAAAATAGATTTGCTTCTTGTCAGACGAACACCAGACACCGGCTCCTTGCTTTGCACCAGTCTAGCAGTGTAAAGGGCCTGCAACTGAGTGTCATCTATCCTCACTAGTGAGCTTTATTTATATTGCCAGATGGGTGCAGAGAAGGCTTCATGTGAAGAGAATCAGCCTTCCCCATGTGTTTTCTGTGGTCTATAATCTCATAAAGATGGACGGTGTAGCAACATTCTCACAAGTGAAGTAACGGGTGTCGCAAAGAACAGCATAGAAACACATTTTTTTAATGTATTCTAGGAGCTATTTTTAGTCCTCCCAATGAATTTTTAAAATCACAGTAGTGTATTGGCACATACCTACTTCCATTTAGCATGATGGACATATTTGTTTGGGAATTAAGGCTCAGATTTAACAAGTGACTGCTGCTGATCTGTGATAACCAGCCATGTACGTGTGTGCTTTTTACGAGGGTGACCGGGGCTAAGTCAGCACATGACCGTGACAGCCTGTCACTTAATGGGCTGTAACCTTTCCTCAAGCCCATGCTTTACCTACTAATCCTATTTTCCTGCTCACTTTCTTAAAACTTCCTATTTTTTTCCATGGGGAATGTGTTGAGAGAGTGCGAATAACAATTGAACATCAGGCACTGCGAGCAATAACTTGTGTACAAATAGTTTGAACTGTTTATCATAGCTCTGGAGGCAAGTCCAGATGAGAAAGATGTAGTTGCATGTTAAAATGTGTGGCTCCAACAACCTAATTTTCCTATTTTTTATTTTTTTTTCTTTTCACTTAGGTGTCTATAACACAGTGAAGTTCATAGTTAAGGTACCTTGGGTATTATTTTTACAGTGTGACACACTGGTATATTTTGGGAATGTAATATGCTATAAGAAAGACTGATAGGGCTCCAGACACCTCCAGACAGGAAAGAAAAAAGGAAAAAATTTGTGGCAAAACACCTCTGTAGAGATTTATTCCTGATGCAATGCATGGGATGTCCTTGGAACTGCATTGTTGCTCTTCTGCTAAATGCATCCCTTCTCCACTGATTTCCCTTAATATTGTCCACTGGAAAAATCAGGTTAAATCATGTTCAGCAGGATTGCTAATTGTAATGTTTGATAGGTAGGCTGAGACCTGAACTGGGTCCAGTTTGGTTTTGAACTGAGGAGTGACTTAATCCAAGTTTATAATTCTATTTCCAGAACAGAAAAATTATGATAATGGACAAGAGGGTGATGATGGTCAAACCTTTCTTCATCTTTCTCACTGGGTTTAGTTACACAAAAAGTAAAACAAAAACAATTCCACCTTTTATATTTTTCCAGCTATGGAGGCCTGACTCCAGCCTCTGTATTCATGCCCACTGATGTTTTAACGCAGTTTTCCAAGTGTTAAATTGTGGCCAAGACTGTAGAGATTGTCTCCAGGTCCAGACAGTTATGAAGGTCCCATTCATTAGTCCCAGTTCTTCATTAGTTGACTGTCAATCTATTGAAAGTGGTAAGTTACAATAATGGAAATAAAATCAAGTGTAAATCCAGAAGGGAGTCAAAGCTGTATTGGAAAGGCAGAACCTTCAGCTACAGGACTGAACTGTCAAAGTCTCTTCATACATGGAGCCTCATTGGTGCAGCAGAGCTTTCAACTCCCATGGACTTCGTCTTAACTGAGTCAGACCTCCACAAATGAATTGTCATTTCCTGAAAGAAATGAAAGTCAGAAGTACAAATGAATTGCATAAATGTGACAACATTGAAGCCTAATAAGCAGACGAAAGAATGGAAAGCTTCCCAGAAACATTCCCTGGGGAGAAGTCAAGAATTATCTAATGTGGATAAATAGGTTAAAAGGATAGCCACATCTTGAGTTTTGATAAATTTAGGATTGACAGGTTGAATGAGGAAGAGGTAGCCCTAAGCAGAAGCTTGTATTTAGGGCGAGATGTCAACTGAGGGAAAACAGGCTCAAAGCTGAGGCGTATGATTTAATCAAGGAATCTGACAGACTCACTGAAAACTCCTTAGATAAGACACTGGAAATAAAAGAGACAGTGCAAATACATACATTTGATCCTCATACTTTTTCCAGGAAGCAAAGTCTAACAGTGGGAAATGGAAGTTGAGACCACATTCAAAAGTTCTTTATATCTACTTTATGGAGCAGCATAGAGGATCAAAACACGGAGATGTATTTTGATATTGAGAGAAAAAATTATGACCAGGAAGAGCTTCACAGAGTTATCATAAAACCTAAATAGAGAGATGGGTCTTCTCTCGGTGGACTTTGTAGCACAGATGAGGTTGCATGGTTTGGGTATGGATTGCTAATGCAAGCTGAGCTATAAAATGAAGCAGGTGATGTCAAACCATGACAGAAACCAGATAGGCCCAGTTGGATTTGGGCATAATTTGTTCTGTGTTCATTGAAGCCTCACAGCTAGATTTATGGAGGCTAAATGGCATGGGAAAGCTTGCACAATGAGTCAACAGTAAATTCAGGATTTGAATATTTCACGGCTTCATTCCGTGTCCCTATGGCTCATAACGTATTTACTTGTATTCTACTGGAAGAAATGGCTTTTGATACAGGCCTCTAGGAATATGGGCATGGTGTTCAGGGATGAAAGAGTTAATCTGGAGGTTTCTTTTGGTTTGTATTTCTACAGAAATTATGGGGAGTAAAAACTTACTGTCCCATACAACATTAAATTGTTAATTAATGACCTTTAGAGTTGAGTTTGTAACGTCATAATATAAAATGTTTTTGGAAAAACAAGGGAGAATTGCCAAGTCCTCAGAAACTGACTGTGTAACACATAAAAGTCAAAGGAAAACACAGGTAAAAATGCAGCCTGGATTCCCCTTAAAAGAGCAGAGAGAATAGGCTCAATGAGTGGTTTATTGCAGCCTCTCTGAGCAGGGAGAGAGGGGAATGCCAGCATTCTTCAGCTACTCATAAAAATAACATTAGTTTTTCTTCCCTGTTTTTACGATTGAGGAGGGAGATTCACTGGTATCTAAGAACTTCCAGAGCTGGCAGATAACTCACACAGCTCTTTGAATACGCTGCTACTCCAAGAACAAGACAGGAACCATCAAGATAATTGTCTGATACAAATCTTTTGTTAGAGTAATAGATTTTGTACCGTCACGATTCCTGAATTATAGCCATATGTACCAGTGAATGATGAAACATGTAAATGGTAATTCATCATTAACTCTGTGTATGAGAAACTAAATTATTCTTTTCAGTGCTGTTCTTGTATCTGAGACATGATACATTACGCTATGCTGTAATTTATAGACACAGTGGAATCAGCCAAAAAGTTGTGTTCTCTTCCAACACTTACAGTTTAATATTTAGGCTTCTCCTCCCTTATTCATTCAATTTTTATTTAATTGTAATTTATTTCCTCGGGGAAAATTAGGCATAGTGGCTGTGTTCCAGAAAAATGGGGTGCAGCTTAATATGGTAATTTTTGGATTTGTCTGAAAGTTTCAGTGCCAATAGCCTGTGTAATTTTGAGGAAATCACTCAGTCTTTCCATGTATTCTTTGAGAGGGAACAATGATAGACAAGTGTGTCACAGGGGCACCACTTGAGGTGTGTTTAAGGATAACTTAAGGAGATTTCTATCTCCTTCAGTCCCTAATCAGTTTCATCAAAGTTAAGAAAACATGGAGGAAAAAAGGGAGAGAAGACTACTCAGGAATTAAATGCCCCTTTTCAGAGTAAAAAAACAAAAAACAAACAGCATTTTGTATTTTGAAAATAACACCGCAATTTCTAACTTTGAAAACCTTAATTTGGCTCTCACTAATTAATGTAATTAATCCATTACATTAATTCATTCATTAATTACCTGTAAGTGGAACGTGGCTTTTCAATCTGTTGAATTGTGGTGCTGGTGGGGCACCACACCTCAGGGAACAGAGACAAAGATCAGGAATAGCTGCTGATTTGGGTGCCCCAAATTCTGCACTCAGACAAGGAAGAACAGCCTGGGAAAGGTATCCAGATTAATGGAATACCACTTCAAAAAGTGTGTTTTGACTCTGTTTATTGGCATTATTCATTCTGGCCTGTTCCCTGCGAGCCACAGCACACACCATGGTGAGCAAATAGATGGCAAAGATTTTCTGCATTTCCATCCAAGCGATAAGAGCAGATGAAATTAAAATCAGAAACAGACTCTGTTGAAGTTTAAAGGCCAAAGGAGGGGCAGGGTTAGTATTAATGCTCAAGAAACAAGTCTTTTTATTTGGCTTTTTCTGGAAAAAGTTTTCTGGTTTCAGAAGAGTTTTCCCCAGCTCCATGTCCATTTCCAATGTTGTTTTTTTTTTTCCTCTTGCTACATCTGCAAAACATAGAAGTGCTGTATTGTTTTATCTCCCAGGGAAGATATCCTTTCTTCTAGATGTAACCCTACCTCTAAATGACTTCAGAGTTCAGATTCCTGGAGGTGTAGTGGATATATGGCAATCCAGGCCGTAATTTACAATAAACCATCTTCTGACACCATTTCCATGACCTAATGCTGGAAGTATGTTGTTGGGGAGCCTGCCCTACACTGCCATGGTGAGAGAGCCTTACTGTGTCATGGTAAATATTTTATTATTTATCCTGTTGTGGTTATTTCAGATGCTGCCACAGACATTTTCTCAATTTGTGTTTCTGCCTGGACACGTTTTCTGATATCCCTCCTGGAATAGGCAGATGTTCCTAATGGAGGAAAAATTCAGTGTTTTCAGCATACACCAGCTTGTTTTATTATCCTTACATACTGAAGAAGCTTTTCATCTCTTGAGAACGCAACTCAGATTCTGAGCCCGAAGTATTAAAGAAAGTGAGCAGAACTAGAGAAAAAAAATATCATATTTTTGTGCATAAAAAAAGATTGGTCAAGAATATTTTCTGCATTTCACTCAGAGTTTTTTGTTGCTGCTATTGGGGTTTTTTTTCTTTATTTTGGGGTGAGTCAGCAGCATATTTTCACCCCAAAATAATTAATTTTGAAAACACAGCTGTTTCATCATGAAATTAGTCAGTAAACTACATTTCAGTGGCCTGTAAAATTAGCAAATGCTTTCAGATCTAGAGAAGTAAAGATGTGCAAAATGACAATATTTGGAATGCACGACCCTGCAAACCTTCTCATTGAAGATCATTCTGGGGACATTTATGACCTTTAGTCTTTTTGCTCGGTGTTCTCCTGTGGTTTTGGGCAGGTTACATAACTATCCTATGATTCACCTTCTGCATTTATTAAGGGTTTAATGATACAAGAGTAAGTGGTTTCCTTCACTGGTGCAAATTGCAAGATTTAATCCAGGGCTGTCTTGGAAGTCTTCAGAAGCCTGGGAGTGCTCTTCATTGCCATAAAACATTTCAGTGTAATGATCTTTAAATCATCTGCTTTGAAAATCAATTAACCAAAAAATATACCAATAAGAATTATCCTCCCTGGGTTACTCACAGGCACCTTTTGCCAGAGACTTGGAATTGCAAGAACAATGTCAAGGAAGGACTCTGTAGAGGTGAAATTCTGAATTTCCTCCGTGCCTTGTGCTAACACATAAATACTGTGCAACAGATATTTTTTGTGTGGGAGAATATACCTTAAAAAATGTATTTTACACATGGCATTTAATACAAATGCTTAAAAAGTGTGTAACTTGAACAGACCTCCCTCAGGAGATCTCTTTTGGCAAAGTGAAAAAGCCCTGTTCTAGCATTACAAAATCCCCACAGATAAATTTGAAATATATGTCCCTTTCAGTGTTTTGACAGAACTACAACTGAATTACTGGGAATGAAAGAAGTGCTGGGGGTAGAAACTGGAGGGGAGGGGACTGCTTTCACTTTGGGATGTTTCCTGTACAGCCCTGGGCCTGATGATACCCGGCTTCATTTCGGTGCTCATCATCACTAATCCTTAGCACAAATGAATAACTGCACTTCTAAACAATCAAAGGTTAAAGACAACTCAGCCATTCATGTGATTTCATTATACTATGCTGATTGCAGTGCATCAGAGTTATTTATAACCTCAGTTCATAAAGTTGGATTTCCAGTAAATGAGTTCCTTTTCAAAGGTTAAATATTTATGTCCTTTTTTTCTGTGTGAAACAGTCTATAGTTAGGAATGTGCACTAATGAACCATCACAGCCATCTTCAAGAAGATAAATAAAAAATTTTGAGTTGGTATTCTGGCTCCCAAGGCTATTCCTTGCTTAAACTGCTTCCTACTGCTCCTGTGTGAATTTTCAAAACAGATCAATGCCATGGCAAAGGCTTTAAACCATTAGATTTATAAAGTCAGGCTTAGCTTTGATTGAGTGTGCAAAATTTTAATAATAAAAATAGTAATATTCCCTATCTGCTTCTCTTCTACTGAGCTCAAAGGGCCAGTACAGCTACTCCTAAAGGAAAGCAATATAATTAATTCTTTCAGGCCTTTTTAGCTCACAGCTTAGGAGCAAGTGTTTGGCACTCTCAGAGAGGGTAGGTGGGAGATCAGGTATCGTTATGCTTTCATCCACCAATTAACACCAGTTTTGACCCAGCAGTCTTTGCTTCATTGATTACTGGGCCTGCCCAACATGCTTGGAACACAGTTCTCTGAGGTTACAGAGGCTTTCTGTTTAAAATAAATCTGTACATAGTGGGCTAAGTTGCACGTTCATCACCTTAAAAATATATAAACAACTTGTGCAAGACAAGTACCCTCTTACTCCTGTCCTGTGAGAAGATACAGAGGGGGAGAAATGGATGGATTTTTCTTATGTTTATTGTGCTGATTTCTCATTCAAAAGTGTATTAAGCAACACTTAAAAAACTCAACATGAAAAATTCTTGTAGTAAAGTAGAAAAGCATTAGTATTCAAAAGGCATTTGAGGCATCAAGGCATCCTGCAGTTGCATGGCACAGATGTATTTATACCGTAGTTTACTTGTTCTGGTTTTTTCTGGTCTCATAGTGAATTTTTTAAGCAGTAGATCCTCACATGGTTAAGATCTCTGTCATATTTGTGCTTGAAAATCAAGTCTTGGTATTCATTACACGTCACTTGGAGGGTCTCTGAAAACATCGGGCATTCAAATCCCCCAGTACAGGCTCCCCTAAACCAATCCAGCTGTTTTCCACAACAGTTCCTCCAGGTTAGTGTCCAAGATCAGGGTTTTTTCAGTGCCTATCACTTCTGTACTTTTCCAGCCATTCTGTAATCTCTGCATCCTGAATCCAAGGAGGAAAAGCACAGTGAAACTTTGCTTCACTAAGGTTTTTTACTTCTATCCCAGTAGCTTGCCCTGATGTAAATCTGTTAATAGTAAAGACTGTTTCAGCTGGGATGATGCATTTATGTTACATGAGTAGACAAAAATCCTGGTTACAGATGTAAAATCAGTTTGATAGGGGATGGATATTACCAATTCCTACTGTCAGAAATCCCTGATCTGGAGGGGTTTGAGGTGTTACACTGTGGATGTGCTGCCAGTGGGAGTGAGAACCCCAGTGAAGCCTCTTCCCAGTATTTATTTCAAGCTTTCTCCCCCACAAACACCTTTAATTCTTCACTTGACCACTTCAATTAAACCACATTCAACCTTTTGGGAGTAGCATAACCCCTGGAGATGTAAAATAAGTGTAACCATTCTGTATCTTTTTTTCTGAGGCTCCTTATTGCACAAGTTAAGTGCTATAACCTTGATTTGTCTCTAGAAAAGTGCCAGAGAGATCCAAGATGTTTTTTGATTATATTCATTAAATAATGTACCCGAGCAGTGCTAAAGGATGGGACGTCCCACACTCCAGAGAATGGAGAAAATACAAATAATAATACCCATTGTCAGTCCTGGAAACAATGTTCATGCCTAATCCTGCTGCTGGAGTCTCTGGGTAACAGCTTTGCAGTCACACCAGCCTTGAATTCCCTCTTTTCCCTCTGCAGATTCCGAGATGGGTGAGCCAGGAGAGGTGATTGCAATTATCCATCTAGTATGAGGTGGCATTTCCAGCAAATTGTGAAATACACTCTACCAAGGCCATAGCATATTTATAGGAAGACATTCAATCTCAGTGTCAATTGCAGGGGACAAAAATAATTCCTGGGTTTCTGTGTGGGCAGGGTTTAAGAGTGGCATCAGTCATGCAGTTGGTGTGGGTCTGACCCACAGCCTTTCCAACACCTCCTTCAGAAAAATAGTAATCCACCTTGAAATATCTTTTGAGGGACTGTTTTACTACTTCTTTTCCTCAAGTCTGAAAATTATGGATGAATAATGATCCCCCCAATTGCCTTTCATAACTATGATATAGGCAAAGAAGTTAATAAGTCACCTCTGTAGCTCCCCCTCCCTTCTCTGTACAGACATTTTTTACCACATGGGTGAACACAAAGAAATAATCAGATAAGAGATTTTTCTTCTAAATTAGGCCTCTTGTTTGTAAACTGAAAGAGTGCTAATGCAGTTCAAACTCAGCTGTGTACCACATACGCACACTCAGCCCAGGAGTATTATAAAGAGTGGGAGAATAGGAGGTTTTGTTCTATTCTTCGGTCTCTTTCTATATGAGAGGGCCATTCATTCAATCCCTATGCTTCTCTCTCTCTCTCTATTCCTCTCCATAATTCCAGCATTAGCTGCAAGCTGCTAGCTGTAAAAGTGCTTTGATGTTGACCTCTCACTGCCATTGACAGACCCTCATTGGTGGGTGAGTAGCAGAGCAATAAGGGCATGTGTGGGAGAAAAGAGGATGAAAGCCTGGACAGCTAGGAAGGGATAATATGAACAGATTCCTGCCTGTTCACTTAGTTTCTTTTTTTTTAACTGGGTCTTCTGATTACAGAGGTTACGAACCAGTAAAACTTCAGAAATGACCACTGAAAGCCTGCTGTACATGAAGAATCAGATAATTGTTCCAGCTCTTGCCTTGTAAAATTAAATCAAGCCATGAACTAGGCAGGAGCACATAGGGGAGTTGAAAACATTTTCCTGTTTAAGGCAATGAAATAGTGGGGTTTTGTCTGATACATACAGTAATATTACAAGGGCGAGGAGCATGTAAGTGGCATGGGGGCAGGGGACATGGAGGAGAGCTGCCTGCTAATGATGTTGATTATTTTGTTTCTCATGCCAAAGCCTAAAGCATGAGTCCTGGGCTTTAAAAGGATCAGAACAGAAAGGTGCAGTAGGAGGTCAGGAGGACTCAGAGGGGTTTGTGCCCTGGGGAGCACGAGTGTGCACACACAGGGATGCGTGCACAGAAAATCCTGCCTGATGCTCCCCGTGGTGTGCTGGCTGGCACTGGAAATGCTCCCAAATTCAGATCACAGCAGGGCCCCAAAAACAGCTTTTCAGCCTCCAGAGAGAGCTGGGAGGTCGGGGGGACAGGGACAGCACTGTGGGCCACCTGGGCCCCCAGCCAGCGGTTTGTGAAAGCTCAGCCAGCGACGCTGGGAAAGGCAGGGAAGCCTCGCTGCTGGCTGTGCCCTATTGAGGCAGGATGTCTCCAGCCACTTCACCTCTGCTCTCCCCCTTCACCTCTCTGAAAGCTCAGCTTGTCATACTAATAATTAAGCCCTAAGGCTCTAAGTAGAAATGGCCAAAAGGCTCTGCGAAGCCGACGGAGGGAACAGGAGGGAGGGAAAGTTCACACAAATTTGTATTAGAAACCTTGTTTTCAGTTCTGATCTGAAGGACCAGCTATGGAAACAAAGCTGCTCGCCTGAAGGTTCCCAGCATCTGATCTTCTGCTTCTTTGGGACAGGCAGAAATCTGTTCTGCCTCCACTTCTCTCCCTGTTGGCACCATTAGGCCATCAGAGCTGTTTAACCAAGTCAGGTGAGCTGCAGATCCCAGGCTATGCCACTTGCAGCACAAGTGCTGTCATGTTCCTGCCTGAAACTAAGTGCACCAGTTGGAAAATTGGGGGATTGGGTAAAACAGGTGCCTGTGCCACAAACTGCAATGCAATAGCACGTCAGCAGTGTCAGCATTCAAATCACACCCTGCTCCGAGCACTTGAATAAGAAAGAAGCCATCACCGCTATGATCTGGATTTGATTTCTTCTTTAAAAATTAAAAGGTATTCAGCACACACTTTTGGAGCAGAGACTCTTCACACGTTAATCCGTTAGAAAGAAAGAAATCTTTCACTGAATGATTAAAAATATTCACATTTTGGAGGGGACAAACTTCTACAGCACTTTTTGCCTTGCCGTCTGCATTTGCTATCAGGGAACTAATTCTCCAGTCAATTTCACAGATGGTTTCCTGTCATTACTACACAATTCTATTTATTTGATAATCATTTTATAGGACTTTTCCAGGGGGATTTGGAATTACATGTTCAGCTTGTAGCAGTTTTTAAAAGGTGTGTGAATACTGCACTCAGTCAAAACTTCCTTGCCTAAACTTTTTAAATAGAAAATGGATTTTCAATTCAAGCAAGAAATCTTGCCAGAAGTGTCTTGGTTAACTTTTTTTCAATGCATTTTTCTGCATGTAAAGGGAAATGTATATAATCCTTTCTGTTCTGTCACTTTGCCTTTGCTCTTTTCAACCCATCTGAAATAAAGGCTATTTTCCCCTTTCCAATTAGAAATGAAACAGGACTTCACTGGTTTTAAAAAGGTACCATTTTTAAAACTTGAAAGCAGAATGCAGCAAATATTTTAGGTTTCTTGTTTGCTTTTGCTTTTTGAGGATGGTCATGATGAACTTACAGACTGCCAGAAAGCTGGGGTTTGTGCAAGCTGAAATGTCACCCATAAGAGGACTCTATCCTGCTTCCGTTATTTTTGCAGGAAAGATCTCTTCTTACATCACCTGTTTCTTGATGAATATTTTACTTGGAATAGTTCTTTTTTAATACAGTCCAGTCTCTGGTAGGGCACTGTGTTGTTGCTAAGCTACCTGAGATTTCAAGTCCCTGCTCTTTGGTGGGACTCCACTGAGCACAGAATCGCTGGGGCGAGCAAGGAGTTTCTGTTTGGTCATCAGGGAAAATGGGATCTTCATGGGGAGCAAGCTCTGTGCCACAAGTCCAGAGAGAGGACATTGGAATCTGGATTAATTTCCTTGAGAGCTACAATACAGAAGCCTCTGGAGCTTCTGCACTGTGAGCTTGGCCCATGATTGTAAAAAGAAAAAATAAAAGGTGCCTTCTCTAGCGTTTTCAATTAACAAAGCCTATGGGGACCTGGATAGGCAGTTGGAATCTCCATTCCAAAGGATTAAAAATATATCTTTGCCAGAGGTACAGCAGCTGTTTTGGTAGGTACTTTGTATTCTGCCTGTCTGTGGTCTGCTGGAATCCTTACTGTTCCCTGATGTGTCATTTCACTCCAGTGAAAATCACAAGCGATAACTCAGGAGGCAGTAAAATTACAGGGGTCATAGAATACCCCCAGTATGCTTGAAATCAGGTCACCAACCTCACTCAGCTGGCCCTCTTGCTGATAACTCCCCTTTTCCCATTTCTCCTCTCCCTTGTTCACTCTGCATCTCAATTATTTAAAAAAAAAAAGAGAGAAAAGAGCCAACTCCCCAGGGCCTGTAAACACAAGTGCACCTGGGCAGCTCCAGCAGAGGCAGTGCTGGGGTGAGGGAGGGATGTGTGTGCTACCTTTGGGCTGAGCTGGCCGTGGGTTTGGCACTGCTGGCAATATCCTGCACTCTGGTCGTGCTTTGCAGTGTCCCAGCACTGCGGAGAACAGAGCCCAGCCTGAGAGCAGGGCCAGGTTCAGGAGGAAACTCAAGTAATAAACATGATGGGCAGCAGGAGTGAGTGTGTTATGGGCACCCAAACGGTTTGATGAAGCATGGCATCACTGATAGTTTGCAATTTTATAGTATAAGCTGGGCGTGAGAAACAATGGAGTGAGGGAGAGAAAAGGGATGTGGATGCAGAAGGATGGAGGCTTTCAAGTCCCATTCTTCTCAGGGTATTCACAGACAAGCCTTAAGTGGTGCAAAGAACTGGATCAGTCTTTGAAATTCAGGTTTTCTTCCAAGGTCAGAACAGTCAAGAATCAATTAAATTTACAGGAACTCAGAATATTGCAGAGGTTTTTCCTTGATAATAGTGTTTGTTCCTTGAATTTTCTCCTACTCTCCATAGGAAGGTAAGGGCTCCAAACTGAAGGGTACTGGGAGAACACTCAAAACATTCATTGGATATTTCCATCATACCTGTTACTTCACTGATTTCTTCTTCAGTAAATGCTCTCTTTATGTGCCCTTTCTGATACTCAGTCTCTGGTTTGGGCTTGTACAGCTTTAATTTTTGATTCCTTTTTTGCAACAATTCTCTGGAAAGTGCTGAGCTGGACTACTTTATTTTTGATATATGGAAGCACAGGTATGAGATACTGACTGGAACAGGTGTTTCTGCTCTGGGGGCCTCTTCTTCTCTCCTCAGAAGTCAATCCTCACCATTCCTCACTGAGACGAGCTTTGTGGCTTTGCAAGAGTCCAGTTTCACTGAAGGGTCTTTTGTGTGGTTTGATTATTTCAAAGCAAGAGAAAAATACAGCAATGGCTTTTTTTTCTGAAAGCCTCCAAGAAAATTTGGAGAGCTGTGAGCCTTTCTGTTCCTCCTCACTCCAAGCATCCTTCTTCCTGCTAGCTCTTTGCAGAAGGAGCTCAGAGATCACCGTGCTTTGCTCGTAAGCCAGAGGCAGCTTTCCTTCCTTGCAGAGAGGGAAGAGCTGCTATAAATCAGTCAGGCAATGAATGCATTTCAGTTGCCTGCTCGGTTGGATAGGGGCAAGGAACTGAGGAAACCACCTACAGATGAGGCAGTTGTGTGAGTCATGAGAAGAGAGGAACGTTCAGCACTTCTCAGGAGGGTTTTACCAGTCGTAGAGAGGGAGCTGAGGACTTAGGAGCACTTTTAGAAGCTTGTAAGTAAAACTGCCAGAAAATACCAAGCTGTGTTAGAGCATGGGCAGCCATGAGGAGGCCAAGCCCCAGTGTTTCCTTCTGAGGGGTTCTGATCTCACCCAGGGAGCAGGAAGGCTTTCTTGCAGTGAGTGCTACTGCTCTCCAGAACTCCTCAGGGCAGGTTTGTCCCTTGACTTTTAATATTCCAGTTTTCCTCTGTTTGTGCCAGAAAATAAGGCTTGGGTTTCATTTTATAAAAATAATAAAGCCAGAAAAGGTTGAACTGAGACTTGGCCTCTTTGCTTTCTAAAATACAGCAATAGGCCTTTTCAAAGGACCGATTCCAGCCTTTATTACCCCACTACAAGGCCCGCAGGAGGGAAGAGTGTTCCTCCCAACTCATAGTGCCGACAGAGAAAGATGGATTTTTAAATTATCTACCTTTGCTTTGCAACGTGAACGTTTCAGGGCAATTATCCTGAGATAATGCCTACAAATTGCTGAAGACTTTGGGTTTATAATTGCTCGTGTTCATTTAAGGTTCCCAGCAGACTAGACCAGGGAAATCACTGCCAGTCAAGCCAAGGTTGATGGTATACGGTAACTGAGTTTCTCTTAGAAGAAAGACAAGCAAATCAGTTTTCTTTAAGAGCAATAATTCTAACTAATTGTTTGGTTTCATTGTGCTGCCATAGCGGGAGCTGTAGTGCTTGGCAAGGCAGAGCAGTGACACTTCCCAACAATGGGAAAATTGAATTCCACTGCATGAGGTTATTCCATGCAGCAGGAAAGAGCAGCTCTCTCCAGCACATCCCCACATTCCCTTATTTACACACCAGTGGCCATCCCAGGTGCCTCAGAAAGTGAATCACGAATTTGCAGTGAGATAATGTTATCATGTCAATGCAGGGAGAAATAACTGCAGCTGCCTGCCACGTTTGTAATTAAAAATCACTTCTTAATGCAATACTTAGGTGAGGTTTCAAATCAGCAAGAGCATTCATAATGAAAAACACAATTTCAAAGTAGGGATGTGCTCGAATATTCCCATCACATACATTTTATACACACACCTATTACCTATTTATATACTTATATTCCTATCTGTATTTATATACTTATATTCCTATATTTATTTATATACTTATATTCCTATTTATACATGTTTCTGTATTTTGTCTGGAGCCTGACTCCCCACCAGTTTTGCTGTGAAGCTCTGCTATCATTCCCATCACAGGCATCCTCCAGGCATTAGTTAGACAAATTCATATCATCATTATTACTTGCTAAGCACAAGCAGCATTGGCCAGTTTAGGTGTCTACACTCCAGCAGTGTAAAATCTCCCCTTCTGTCCCTCCAACTGTTGCTATTAGAGCAGCTGAATAACTGATTTTTCTCATCCAGTAACTAAGATTAAAGCAAAAAAATTATAAAATAGGCTTAGCTGACATTGCTGACATTTGGGAGGCAAAAAAATAAAAAAAAAGATATCTTGCACAAGAAAAAAATCCTCCCTCCCAAAGTGCATTGGGTTATCAAAAATATTTTGCTTGACCTATATAAAAAAAATCTCTGGGTTGTTTTCATGTTATTTTTTAATGTGTTCCAACAATATTTGGGCTGAAAATATTGTCTGGGGAGAGATAGCAATGTATATGGTTAAAAAAATGTTGAAAGTGTGTGTGTATGTAGACTTTTCTGAATATTTTTGCATTTTTTGGCCTTATTTATTAGAATTTGCAGATAACAGTGGTCAGTTTGAAGCTGGGCTTTTCAGTGAAGAAACTAATTTTCTGAAAAATCCCATCTAGGATTAGGGAGCAAGGAAGATGCCCTGCCACAGCATTGAAAATGTCATTAGTATCCTGCTTATTCCAGTTTGAGGGGCTTTATTGTGATGTTCATTGGGGGAAGTTTTTGGAACTTGTGCCTTTATGAAGCCGAGGGATCATATGCTGTAGTTGAATACAATATTTAAAGCTCTTGGGTCAATATTCATCCTCCCAGCCACCAAAAATAAATATCTGCTTTCTACTGAGGTGCTCCTTCAGCCTTTCTTGCAAACTGTGGCAAATATATATATATATATATATATATATATACACACACACACACACACACATATATATATATACATATATATATATGCACACATACGTATAATGGAGATTTGAGCCCCAGATACTGCCAGATTGTTTTACCACTTTATTAATATTTCCTTTCACATAAAAATGAATCTGTTAAAACCAGAATTGTTTACAGTGCACTGTGTGAACACCAATAGCTGATACATGTCATAGACAACCAAAACTAGGACTTTGCATAAATTATTGATATCAAGACATATTTCCAGAGAAAACCAAAGAACATGTGTTATGCTGGCAAGTCGACTCTCAGAATGAGGAAAAATCAATTTTTTTATCCACAATTCTTCTCAAATAACAATAATTTTTAAAAAAGTAGTATCTTTCCCCCAGATAAATTCAGGCTATGACACACACACAAACTAAATTTTTCATTATCTTTTTAAGATACTTACTTGACTAACTGTTGTCTCCAAAAGATTCTTGTGTTGTAAAGTGTTAGCCATTTACTGGTGTTAGCCACTTGAAGGGCAAAGAGATGCCCATCCTCCTGGGCATTAAAGGAAAATTACAAAAGATGGCTTGTAAACCTAAGAATGTGTGTCTGGAATATCAAATCCATGTTGCTGTGCATGTTCTATTATGTTGTAGAATTCATAATCTGATCAGATTATATTCTAAATCTATCTCAATGCTCTGGGATGGGATTTCATCCTACTACACCCACTGGAAAGTCATTTCAGAGATTTTTACTTCAATGGTTAGAAACATCTTGTAATTCCCAGATCAGCTGAATTTTAAACCAGTTTATAAGCAGTTCTTCCTGGGTCATCTTTACACTCATATATCCTTACCCAGCTGGTTTGGACACCACCATTCCTGAATTGGATCTGTGTCCCTTTAAGCCACCATTTAGGTAGGGTAAGCAAGCAGAGGCTTTTAGTTTCCTCTCAGAAGCTCTCCAGTTCCTTGATCAGTGTAATAGTCCTCTTTGCACCCTCTGCTCCAATTTGCATGCATCCTTCTTGGGCATGGGTAACTAGAATTGATGCTGTATTTCAGATAATGTCTCACCAGTGCTTTGTGTAGTAGCATTAATATTTTCCTCTCATTATTAGCACTATTACAGGTGATGAATCCCAGGATTGCATCTTTCTTTTCAGTTGCATTATATTATGGCACATATTTATCCTGTAATCAACTAGGAAACCCAGGTCTTTCTCTTCCTTTGTCATTCCCAACAGCTTCTAGCAGAAATTCTCATTATTAGTCCTTTAGTGCATGACCTTGCATTTTGTACTGTTCAATTTCATCCCATTTCTATTACTTCTGTCCCCAAGGTCATCCAATTCTTCCTGCACGATATTGCGATTTTCGTTTGTGTTGATGGTGCCTCCCAACTTTGTACAATCTGCAAATTTCATTTGAACACTCTTACTTTTTGTGCCAAGTTTATTAATGGAGCGTTAAATGAGATCAGCCCAAAGACTGATCTTTGAAGAACTCCCCTAATATTTTCCCTCCAGCCCCCTATTCCCCCCTGCAGCACATCACATCCTCCCTTCCCCGGTCACCAACCCAGACCTCACAGCTCTGACTGAGTCTCTATTTTCCCCCAGTGAATTGGGTAGTTCCCAAGTGGTACCTGCTGAAAGACTTTAATGAAGACTGGATATCTTTTTAGAATTTTAATTTAAAAAAGAAAAAAAAATCAGGGTAGCTGGGCACATTTTAGCCCCAGGAAACCCATATGGTAAATGTCTCCCCTTTACTCCTTTTGATTCTCTCCTCAAATTTGTTCTAAAATCGAGTAAGCTATTAAGGTCTGACTGACAGGTCTTCCCTAAATCCCCCTTATCTACTCTAAGAAGAAGAAAATGATACTACAAGGTGCAAGAAGTGGGTACAAAGGGTGTGGGTGCTGCTGTTCCCTCTCCATGTTATAGTGCTGCACTTCGCTGCTCAATTAACGACTGACAGTGGCTACTGGATGTGCAATTTCATGTGTTCATCCTCTGCTAGGGATCATGTTGCCACTCTTCAGAGATAATAAAAGGAAGGTATTCATTTAGGCTTGTGAAACTTTCTGCACTCTCGACCCATCCTTTCCCCCACGGCAATTTTCATTCCTTCTTCCCTTGTTCTCTTTCCATTCACTTAAATCATGTTCTGATCAGTTCATTTCCTTTCCAAAATCCAACACATTTCTCTGAAGTTCCCATTTCTCTCATCTCTCTTCCTCAGCATCCTTATGAATTACAGATTCCTGCTTGAATCCCAAAGTTTTGTGGCACAATCAAAATCTGGCTGCCCCAGGCCTGTCAGTGCAGAAGGAAACACACACACACATTGCAGCACGATTTGCAAAGCAATTAGCCTTTGCAGCAAGAAACACGAGTGACCAGACTTCCATAAGGCTCACATGACATTTAATGAACCCTGATGTGCTCTCATGGTTCTCTGAACTCTTGTTTCTCTCTCCTTTCTGGCTGGTAGCTGCTTGGAGAGGTTTTGAGAACTCTCTTGTCGCATCCATGCAGATTTGTCTCTCTCTGGAGGAAGGTCATGCCATGGGAGTCAAATCTCCATTTTTTTACAAAAGCAGAGGCTACAAAAGGTGCCCTCTCAGTACTCAGGAAGAGTGCTGAAATAGTATTTGCTCATTTCCAAAAGTGGAGGCCAACAGCACACCAAAAAATTAGAGATCCTCCCTTGTGAGGGAGCACAGCAGGAACCTCTGAACCCAGAAACATCCCTCCTTCCTTCCACCCTGGTATCTAGCAGTGCCCTTCACCTGGATAGATTTCAAGCCACGTCAGATTTCCCTCTGTATTTTACCTGGAGCATTTCTGGGAGGTGCTGAAGGGGTGTGTGGAGTTCAGCAAGCCGTGGCGCAGGTGAAGCAGCCCAGTGAGCAGCATTCCCAGAACCTCACTTGATGAGCAGCAGATGAGCACCTTGCTGGCCTGGCAGGATAGTTTAACAGGGTAGGTTGCATTAAAGTTTAATTTCACCTCTGGGAAGCTGCATTTGTTTGATGGCAGCAGGCTCTGGTCTTCTACGGTTTTGTGCACCAAACATGTGAGATGCACCTTGGAAATTAGTTTCTCATCATTCTCATCTCAAAACCCGTGGAACTACTGTGCAGGCAGAGAAGAGAGCCCAGTGTTTTCTTTTATGAGCTGGAGTCTCCTGCTCCTTATAGCATATGCTGTTTGTTAATTATTCTCTTTCTCTCTTGCTGTCTCTTTCCTACCCTTGTTCATCCTCCCCTGTGTTTTACTTCTCTGATGGTTTGATCTCTTGTACTGCATCTCCTCAGCCCCAGCGTGCTTTTTTGCATGTTGATTTTGATTTTCTTTTGCTGTGTGGGATTATACATTTATAACAGCCCTTTACAGAGCCTGAAAAGGAGTCTGTTTTGATAGTCAGAATGAGGAAAGCATCCTCTCCTAAACCATGATCCCCTTATGTTGATAATTGAGTGGGGGAGAAGAAGAGTTTTAAAGCCTTGCCCTCAAACTCTTTCTTCGTGGCCTGTGTTGCTTTTTTCAGTACCAGAAACTCTTCACTTGTCTCCTTTGCTGGTGCCACTTCTGCTGGCGTGTGGCACCACAAGGTGTGGTGACATAGCAGCCCTGGAACTTGTCACCATGGCTTTTTTCTATTTCCACATAAAGGGACATTTTGAAATGAGACCTTGGCCAGCAGAGCCCACCCACCAGAGCAGTCTTGCTGAAATCCCTGGTGCAGCTGTGGGGATGGGCTCTGGGGAGTTCACTCCAAAGAGGCCCCAGGTCCCATTCCAAGGCAAAAATCAAATCTGGTTTGCTTTAGGACTGTTGTATTATGCTGCAATGAATTCTGGGCTTGTTCTTTTTGAATTACCAACTCACCAGAAAGGATGGAGAGGGGCAAATTAATGAAAAGAAGAAGACAGAAAAATGCCTAAGGTACCAGTCAGTGGAGAAAAGAAGGGCTCTGCCATCAAAACCTTCCCCAGTGAAAAGACCCAGCAGGATACAGTGACTAAATGTATTTGCCACAGCACTGAGAGTTAAAGAAAAGTTACTTTCATTCACCAGAAGTGGAAAAAGATATCTGAAAAAGCTCTTCTCCTTTTTGTTCCCTTAGTTCTCGTCAACAAAGTGAAGTTCTGAATGGCATGGGGGAAAAATCATCTTCCTGCATTTGCAGGCAGTGCAGCCAGTCCTGTTCCTGGACATGGGGGAGTGATCACCCCCCCAAAGAGTGATTACAACCCGAGCAATAAAACTGTGACACTCTGTGTCCAGGGCTGTATTTTGATACTGTGTTTCCTGAATTTCATTTCCTGTGTGAAGCCCAAGGAGAATATTTTTTTTTTTTCTTTTTGAGTGTCTGGGGTTTCAAAGACTGAAATACTCATCAAGGTGCTTGAGGAAAGTAGGAAAGGAGAGCAATCTCCTGGTGCCATCAGAAGGCTGTGCTTCCTTTCTTTGTGCAGATCCAAGGTGATTTCTGGGCCTGAGTCCTGTTGCCTTTCCATGGCAGGCAGTAGGAATCATGCTCCTATTCTCTGAAGTAATGGGACAGGGGTCTCTAGCTGGCTCCAGTTCTGGAAAGATCCATGTAGTCAAATATTTAATGGTTATTTGGAATTATGTAGCAAAATACAGTCTCAACAAAAGGACTATTCAGGGAACTGGAATGGTCCAGCAGCATTCCATCCTCATCCAAAGACCTTTATGAATATCCCAGGGTCTCTGAGACCACAAACAACTGAATCTTGGTCCTTGGTCATGCTTAGATCTCTATTTCTTGTACTCCTGTGGAATATGGGGAGCATCTCAGAGGCTAGGGAATTTTGCTGTAGTCCCTGGGGGGTTTTAGCACTGCCAGAACCATCAGGCTGTTCGGGTGATTTGTGTTTGAAGCCCTCTGCTCCCCGAAACATCTCTTTTCGTATGCTTTGCATTGTAATGCTGCATGTGACACTCTGCATTGCACTTATCTGTGTCTTATACCACAGAGCTCCTTCTCATCTTCTTTCATGGACAGGAGCAGAGTGGTTTAAATCAAAGCATTTGACTTTGAACCTCTCTTGAGCTGGCCTTCAGGCAAGTTCTTTCTGATCAAAGACAGAAGCATACCAGGGTCCAGGTATTAAGGCTGAATAATTGGTTCAGACTAAAATAAGAACTGTCCCAAGCCTCCACGGAAAAAAGTTTTTATCAAGTTTAAAAAAATGTACAGGTAACTTTTTGGCCCTTGATATACTTCTGCATTTTCTAAAGAGGGTGCCACTGCAGAGGCTGCTAATGCAGTATGAGACCATGAAATACCAGTCAAATTTGGAAGTAAAAGATGATCAGATTACTTGAGGAACAGGCAGAATTAGGGGTACTGAAACAGAATGGCTTTCATATGGAAGAAGATGGGATACTATCAGCACAGCACAATATAGCTGAAGTGATTTTGGAAGATCCTGATTTCTTCTGCTGTGCAGGATCCCCCTCTCTGAAGAAACGTGTATTTCCACAAATAGCACAGCACATATAGCTGTGGCTTTTCTGAAGATATCACAGACCCTTCAGACTGGGGGGAGGAAAACAAACCAACAACCAGGCAATCACAAGCAATTTACCAGACGGAGCAGGATGCCTGTAGCATCCCAAGCAGCCTGAGCCTGTCTGCCTCTGTTTAGGATAAATACTGAAACCGCACCTCCGTGAACTCTTCTGCCTCTGCCCATCAGTAATGTGTATATAAAAAGTCTATGCCTGGGGATCAGCTAACGGGATTATTCACAGACACAAAATGAAGCTGGCCCGATCCTGACGTCCTTTGCAGCCCTCCCTGCAGCCTGCTGAGAGAGGCAAAAGCAGGCTCAGGCTTCAGGTTCCTCATAATTTTGGCAGCCTTTTGGGAATTTGCAAGGAGGGTGGCAGTGGAAATAGGCTCTCATTTTTGGTTTTGTTGTTTTTCATTTTTAATAGAGCAACTTTCAGTCCGAAAGGAAACCCTGGTGAAGTGGTGAGGCTTTTGTCTCTCGCTATAATGCCACTGGGCTTTGGATTGACCTGTGTGATACAGTGACACTGTGTGGTTTGAATTTTTACATACAGCTGCATAAAGCAATTCTCATGTAAATTTTGGAGGTAAATAAGCCTGCTGTTGGTCTGCTGCATGGACACATATGCTCAAACCATTAGGCTTGAAAGGAGATTAGAATTAACCCACCCGTCTCTCACTGGCTCGCTCTTTCCCTCCCCACCACGCAGCTCTTACAAGAGCCTCAGCACCTTGCTATTTTAACGAATGGCAGCAGAGTTAAGGCTGACAGAAGAAGAAAATTGTTGTACGCCCTCCCTCCCCCTTCCCTGCAGCCGCAGAGCCTCTGCTGGAAGCCGTGAGGATTTAGAGGAGGCCAAAGCTGATTCCCCTGGCACAGGCGGGCACGCCGGAGTCGATGCCCTTCCCTCGCTCCCCCAACCTCTGAATTGCACAGGGCTGAGCTGAGCCCTTCAGTTCCCACTGTGACAGCAGGAGGGCTTAGAGCCCGCCAGTTCAGGCCTTGTGTGTGTTTTCTTTCTCCTTGGATAGCTCCATTACCTCCTACTGGGTAGGGAAAGCTTTCAGAGCGGCTGAAAAGTCCTTCCCAGGCACCTGGTGCTGGGACGTTCCCAGGTGCTTCTGCAGGGCTCCAGTGGGCAGGGTCTCACCCAGCAGCAGGCAGTGGCCACTGGCCACCATCCTGCCTGGAGCTGGCATCGAAATGGCTTCAGCTTCCAGCTCAGGAAGGGATTTACCGCGAGTTCTCTGAAGGGAAGAGCTGGCCCAAGCGTGTGCACACACACACACACACACACACACACACGTGCACAAAACTGCCGAGGGCACGAGCGGGCTGAGGGGAACCTGGCCCGGGTTGTTTGTTTATGCGAACTTTAAATAATTCATTTTTGTCCCTATTGAGCTCATCACAGCGTGACCAAAATAAACGTGTCTCCTTGGCCTATTGTTTGGCGCTGAGGATCGTCGAGCGGGAGGAAAATATTACAGTGACTGAGGGAGATACACGTAAGAGTGTGACCTTTAACTGCGGTACCTATAACCAGTCTCATCAAATTAAAGCACTGTATATTTTCCTTAATAATCTCTGATTAGGCTGGGGGTATGAGCGGACACGAACGCCCGCCATTGCTATGCAGCGGGAGGCCTGCTAAGCACCCGCCGAGCGCTTGGGAATAAGTGAGCAAAATGCTTTAATTTGATAGGGTTAGAATCCTGCAGGCTCCGGGGTGAGAAGTCACCAACAGCTCCGCTCGCACTGAATATGCAGAAATAAAAAAGTAAATTGCTTACATCTGCTGCAGGCGGGAGGGAAAATGATCTGATTGGACAGGCCGAGGGCTCTCCATCTCTTTTGGGTTAGAAAGAGGGGTTTGGAGCATCAAAAGCTCGTAATTGGAGTAATTCTGAATTAATGGACATACACACACACAGGCGCATGCACCATTTTGAAGCAGCTGGTCACAGGATGCACATGCTCAGGAATGTTTGGGGATTGCAAAAATGCTGTTAAAAATGTTGTCTCTTATTCCTAATATTATTGACATTTGGATTTCATGAGCTGTAAGAAGTACAGTAAGTACAAAAAGCCCTGCCCATCTGCCCATTAGAACTGCCTGCCTCGGCCTGGATCTGTTTATTCACAATACAATTATTCCATCTCTCTGTCTGTCTCTCTATCTCTGTTGTCTATCTGCTCTTTCATGTCCGAGGCTCTTCGCTGTACGCAGAATCCCAGGCTTTAGCCTTGTCATCTGATACTGTATTTAATCTATGTATTTGATCAATAAGAATCAAAGACAAGGCTCAAGGTCTTTTTGGCACCAGGCATCCAGCTTTGTGCCGGGTGTCAGAGGTTGTCTACAGTGTCACCTTGATGGTGTCACACTAATTTGTACCCTACTTTGCTTGCCTCTGTGATCACAGTCTGCGCTGGTTTGTGGGGTTTGTTTTTTTTTTTCTCTCTGTATCTCTTTTTTTAATGCTTGTTTTTATTAGTTTGGGAGGTGGGGGAGCTGAGAGGTGGGAGGCTGAAGACGTTAGCTTAGGGATTTAAGGAGTGCACTTCCTGACCCTCCCTGCCTTCCCCCTGCGAGTCACTTACGCTCCAGAGTCAGGGTGTTACCTCCACCTGACAGGCACCGTGTCCCAAGGGGGGAGATGTTACTAAATCCAAAACGACCAAGGGAAGAAATCCTGCAAGGCAAACTTTCAGGAGCAATTTCTCATGCTTGCTGCTGACAGGGAAAGGCAGGCACACCAAGGCCAGAGTCCAGGCTTCAGCCCACTTCTGGGTAAATCCTCGCAGTAGGTACATCTCTAAATTTCACTGGTATTTCTCTTGGAGACAGGGTTCTTTGGATCTCGTGCTGATGCACAAACTTGAACAATTTGTTCTTTTATGGCTGCCTAAGGCTGTACTGCATCATTTCAATGGCCTTTTGTCTTCTGACAAGTATTGCAATGCCTATAATGTACTAAACATTCTAAAAATCCATGTAATTAATGCCCCAACATATCTAATATAGAACTATTATCTTGAGGACAGATAAATGCAGTTTATTATCTTTTTTTTTTTTTCTTTGCCTACACCTCTTCATTCTCTTTTCTGTGCTGTTATTTAACACAGAAAATAACAGCACAGTAAATGTATTATTTAAGTCTCTCATTTAGAATTGTATGCGTGAAGGCACTGCACAAAACGAGGCTGTGTTTAGACCCAGATCCTCAGCTGTAGACTGCGGGCTTCACCATGATTTCCTGAGGTGCCTTGGAAAGTCAGCCAAGATTTTCACAAATGGATGGCTGACACTAAGCATCCATTTCTGAGTTTTGTTTTCAGAGGCACTGACCACGCACAGCGGCTGCGGGAATCCATGGGGACTGGAATGTTTCAGTACCTTGTTCCTGCAGACACTGCACTTGGCTTTTCTGCTCTTAAGAATTCACATTTCAATACCATTTAGTGAATCAGTAGAAACATTAGGACCGAAGAGCAGCAGAAGGGCTGCCTGCCCCCCAAGGCTGTCCCTAAATAACAACTGGGGTGGATGTTTGAGAATAAAGTACCTGAGAAAGAGAGCAAACAATAATAGGAAAAATTCTAGTTGTGCTTTTTAAAAACCATAGGCTGTGGGAAGAGGGCAGGCTCAGTGCAGAGTTTGCTGTTATGATTAAGCTGCGTGTTGTGATTAAGTTGTATTTTGAAGTTTGAGGTTGTCTAGAGGAAGGGACACCCCGGCTGGATCCCACACAGCCTTTGGACAACGCTGCTTTTTATGTCTGAGCTGGCTGTCAGCCACCAGAGGATGAGAATAGGGTTGATTTTGCAGGTTTTTCTCCAGAAGCTTCTCTGGGGAAGCCGGTTATTCCCTTGGTAAGGTGCCACCTCCCTCCAAGCGCTCGGCTCTGCTCGCTGTCGAAGGGAAGCCTCTTTTGTCTGCCAGCCATGCCTGCCACAGTCTATTGGAAGGTATTTGTCAACAATTATATGTCTATTAAGGACAAGTCAATCAGGCCATGTGCAAATAGCCAGACCTCTGGGGTCTGCCTATTGATAGGGACCTGTCAATAGCCAATCCAGGCTTTTTTCAACCAAACAAGAAATTAAGCACTCACCAAAATCACTATGCTCCTCTGAGTCTCTCCAGCCCATTTTTATTCTGAGTGTTGGTCCCTCTTCTTCTTTTTTTTTTTTTCTTTTTATTTTTTTATCCTGGGCTAATATTTATTTGGAATAAACAAAAGAGACTAGGAGGCACTTGTTAAAGCACTGCTTTAACTGTAAGAGGAACATTTTCTCATTGTAATTAAGGATATTACCAAATGGTTGTGCTTGTAGGTGGCTGCGGTTAATCCCAATGACAGGAAAACTGTAAGGGAATTAATAACAGAAACTTTAAATTAGCCCAGCTGTAATTAATATCTATAGTATATAAATATCCACTCTTCCACCAACACAAATTTCAGCCATATTTACCTTTATTAGGCTGAGGAAGACAGTAATACTATGCAATATTTTCATGCATATTCAATTTGTAAACTCAACAGTTGATTTTGTAATTTATATTGCAAATTACTCTGCTGTTTCCCACACGTGAGCAGGAGAGAGAGCAGAGAGTGTGTGGGAAGCTTTAAACAAAAGCCTCTAGCAAAAGCCATGACATCAAAAAGATGCTCCACAGGGCCATCTCCTTTGAACCGGCAGAACTCCGGTATCACAGAATTCACTGGTGTTACACAACAAACGGCGGCGTTAAATAACTCTGCACAGAGACCTGGAATGACCAAAAATATTGAAAGCAGATGTAGTATGCAAAGCAGAAATGATATCTGATCTGTGCTCTTTAGGTACATCACAGCTGGCTTTGTTAGTAATTACCCAAACAAACATTCTGTCCGTCAGGGCTTTATTTCTTTTCATTTCTACCCTTCAGACAGGACAAAGTCTGAGAGCCCAGCATTTTTTCCCTAGTGTTCAAGTGCCAGATTAATAATTAGTAACCTAATTTATTAAAATTCAGCATTTACCCAGCAGTATCTTTCAAACACCAATTTTTGAACTAAGGTGATCTATTTCTCCCCTGGAAGAATGGCAGAATGCAAAGATATATTCTTTGCAGAATACTCCCCAACCACTGCAGAACTGCTAGGTATGGAGATAGTTTTTATTTGGTCACAAACTTTCTTATACTTTGAATTAAATCTATACCAGGGGAGAGCTTTCAACCTGACTTTTATTGCTTGTTTTACCACAGTCTTATTTTAGGTACTTGTTTCATGTTAAAAAAAAAAAAAAAAGAAAGAGAAAATTACCTTTTCAGTTTCCTATTTGAAACCCAAAAAATACTTTAAAAAAAAATCATCCTGATTGCAGCTCTTTTTTTAATTCTCCACCCTCCTCCCAGACATGGACCCTTTAGAAAACAGCTTTGGTTCTTCTTTAATCTGATTTTAGCAGGTGCAGCACGTGGATGAAAGCTTTTCAGCAGATGCTTTGGGAAAGTGACCATTAAAAGCAGGTGATTTATTTCACTGTAAATATATTTTTTTATTAAGGAGCCCTTGAAAAGAAATTCAAACATGTCAGTACACAGGTTTAGCACCCATGCTTCCAGCTTCTCTGAGCTGTGTCAGCTCTCACACGTAAAATCAGCTTTCAAAAGATCATTTATGTAATAATTTAACTTCATAGGAGAGGAAACGTTAAAAAGCCTCATGTAAACAATCTTTCATATACATATATATATATATATATATATTCACATAGGCACAGCACTGTGACACCTCTCAAATAACAACCAATTAGAGGTATTTTTTCTAAAAGCTTTTAATTCTACTTCATTTTCACCTCTCTGAACTCAGAGGGGCAATGACTTCATAGATAACTGCAGCAGATCCTAAAAACACACATTTTAAGACCACAAGAGACCAAGTCATCTGACACTGTCCACAACAGGGACCAAATATCCTACCAGCCCTTTCTGCCAGCTCCTACTGAAAGCAAAGCACATCAGTTTAGAAATTATATTAAAAAAAAAATAAAAAAAAATTCCCATTCCATCAGCATTTGATTTTTGTTTGATGATGAACTTAAAACATCCAGAGGGAAGCTGTTGAAGGGCTTTTCCTTTTCAGATTTTATTGAGGAGGGAAAGGGAAAATTTTATATTCAAAGGGCTTAAAGTGCCTGCTAAAGGTCTGCCTTTAAATTCCCTAAAATTTAGGGAATTTAGTGAGAAGGGAGATGGCTCTTCTGTTCTGCTTCATATTTACACAGTGCAAAGAGCACGACTCTTCAAACAGTGGGAGATGGGATGTAATTCCTCACTCGGAGGGGTGAGCGAAGGACAGATTATTTCCAACTGAATTTTGAGGTTCAGGGTTTTTGCTTTTGGTCAGCTTTAGCCAATTTACTCCCTCTGAAATAATTTTCCCACTATAGTTCCTAAAATTACAATTTTTGCTTTTTCTTTTTTTTTTTTTACCCTTCATGAACAAATTATGCTTTTAATCAATATTCTGTAAGAAAAAATAATGCAGGAAAAAGCTCTGTAACTTGGTGGGCAGGGATCTAACTCAAAGCTGGATGGAGGGAGCTCATTACTGACACAGGGACTCCAGTGTCCCTCTGCTGCTCCGAGCACTTACAAAATTCAGGATGACCGAGGAAAGAGTTTAAGCAGCTGATGGGGAGCAGCATAGTGTGTAAAAACAAAGATTCAACAACCAAGTGGATACTTCCCACCTCTTTGACATGAAAAAAATGCAATTTTAATAGGCAGGAAGAGATTATTTGGGGACGATTTCTTAAGAGAAAATGGCAAAGAAAAATAAATGGTGTATGCAAAATATACACAGTATGAGCAGCCCAGATTGGGTAGTTTAACAGTGTTTTCTTTCTGTGAAGGTGGTATTTGTACAAGGTGGTTTTTATTTAAAATACCTGCTTGAAACAGAACAGGGGGAACAAATCAACAAACAAAGGACAACCCTGCTGCAAAGCAGAGAATTCCCTCTGTTCCTCAGGGATGTGAGGCGGTGAAAAGCGAAGGGGCCGCGAGTGCACCTCCAGCGATTCCCTCTGCACCGCCTGGAGACACAGGCTCGGGCCAGGGAGAGGTCCCAAAAGGGTAACAAGTTCTTGCTGTGATTTTAAACTGTCCAAGGGAAGCTTTTTTTTTGATGAGCTGGAGAGATTCTTCTCCACGAAAAGAATTGCTCCCCTCTGCCCTGAAGTTGTGGCGCGCTCGGTTCCGTGTCCCGCGTGTCGCAGCTCTGCTTGGCGAGGACATCCCGCACAAAAATCACCAGCCATGAAGTTTGTCCTGCTCCAAAACCCGGGTCAGGGAGCTCAGATTTGCTACAGATGCAAAACCTTAAGGTGTGTGTGAGAAAGTGGACGTAAAGTCACCATTTCAAAAGGAAAAAAAAACCAAAACCAGAGAAATGCAACAGCAGCTTTTTATAACAGACGACATCCAGATAACAGCCGCAGTTAGAGCTTTCTCTACGAGTCAGGGACGGTGCTTTAGTGTGCCCTTACTCAAAACATGTACAGACAAACATGGAAAATGTGATATATTTGCATTCAGTGCAGTGCCAGTACACGGAGAGTGAGCTCCGTGCGCTGGAATACAGCTCGGAGCATGCTAAGGAATTTTTCTCATTTTATAAATTGTTAGGACTCAGGGGTTTGCTAAAAATATTCTTTTGAAGCTTGTCTAGTCCTTGGCAAGTGTTCCAATTTATCCTCCCTTTAATGGTGTGAAACTGGGTTTTGTTAGGGCTGGGTACATGATCTCTGCTGCCTGGTGCTCAAAGGCAGCAGGGAAAAGCCTCTGATGAAGATACGTAAGAAGGGAAGAAAGAAGCAGCTTCTGATCTGGTTATTTCATGATCAAAATTGCTTGAAATGAACTTTGATCCAGCCGCTATTCTGAAGAATTACAGCTAACAAATAAACAAACCCAGCAGAAAAGAAAAAAAAAAAATTAAAAAAAATTCCTTCGAGCTTTTATTCCCTCCTCGGTTTCCACGGGTGTCTTGTCGTCAGACACAGGCTGATTTCAGGGAAAACTTCCCCAGATTTGGCCCAGGCCTGTCCATCGTAGGTTCCTGGCAGGAGGGACCAAGCCTGGCTGGTACCACACGGAGCACCTGGAGCGTAACAAGGGATAAGTAATAATAATAACTGTCCACTAACCACATCAATGTTTTAAGTATCTCACATAAGTGGATAACTTGATTTGTAAATAAACTACATTTCAGGAATATTTCATAAACATCCTGTGCTAAGTTGGTGCCTGGGGTAATATAGATTTTCATCCATATTCATCTCCGCGCAGGAATTCCCGGGAGTTGCTGGGAGGTTGCAGCAGCTCAGGCTTTTCATGGTAATATCTCCCTCTTCTCTTTTTATTTTTTTCCCTTTTAATTTTTTTTTTCCGTGTTATTTTTTTGCGGCGCTAAGCCGCGCTCGGCGGGCGGCGGGAGCCGCGGGGCCGCTGGGCCCGGGCGGGAGCGGGTCCCGAACCCGCGGCCCCGGGAGCGCGGGGGGCAGCGGGGCGGCGCGCGCTGCGCGGTGCGCCAGCGCCATCTACCGGCCGCGCGGGGGCGGCGCGCGCCTGTCGCGACTGTCGCGGCTGTGGCGGGGGCTGCCGCGCGGGCTCGCCCTCCCTGAGGCCGCTCGGCCGCTGCTGCCCCCCCGCTCGCCCTCAGCCGCGGCCAAAGCCCCTCGGCCCCGGGTCAGAGCGCTTGGAAAGGCGGCTCTGCCCGCCCTGCGGGTGTCGGGAATGGCTCGGGAGCGAGGGGATCCCCGGGCCCTCAGCGCCCGCGGCTGCCCGGGGGGAGAGCGGCTCTAGCTCCCAACGTGGGTTTTGTAACCGGGACCGGGAAACGTTTTTTGTGTCAATGGATTCGCTGCTGGACCATCCCATCAGTGCAACTCGTTTGATTTCAGGTCTGCTGTGGACTGGGGCGATGGCGCAATTACAGATTCGAGTGATGTTTTATTTTTTCTCAGGTAGCCTATCATTGTGGCGAGCGATGCTTTGGCTGTCGGGTTTGTTTTAGAGCATCCATTTGTCCAGGGTCACCAAGCCGACACTCAGCAATCACCGTGGAGCGAGGCTGTGCCGAGTAGGTGCCCTGTTGTCCCCAGCTGTTCACTCTGGCAACAGCTGGAAATCTCCAGGCAGTCCCTCACACATGGGGGGATCCTGAAATCAATTCATCACCCAAAGCAGGCTCACCCTGGCCCGGTGAGCGCCAACCACCTGGCTGGCTCTCTGTGTGCTTTCGCTTTGTAGCCGCAGGGAGCCACATCTGAAGTGTCTCTGCCTGGAAACTCCTGGCTAAAGCAGCGATCCACAGCCTTGCTTCTGATTTAATGTGACACCGAGGCTGGGAAACAATATTATCCCAGTGTTTTCCTGCAGCAGGGAAACCACCATCGGCTGCGGTTGGTGTTTAAGGTACTCCTGCTGGTAAGGCTCACTCAGAGAGGTCCTCCTGCAAGGTATTTTTCTCCTGAGCATGATTGGTCTGTAACTCTGTTTTCAGATGTAACAAAAGCTGCTCCGGGTTGCTGGAGCTTTGAATGCTGTGATTTGCACTTTAGGAATTGGTATTGGGGGAGAAAGTGTTCCAGAGATTTCGTTATTATTTAGTTACTCTGCCTCTCTGGACTTTCATGTTTCTTTCTGTATAGATTTTTCCTGTAATTCTGTTTTCTATTCTTAGTATAAAGAGAACTACTTTAAATATTTTCAGTTTCTAAAGGGAGTATCTGGTACTAAGTGCTCATAAAATAAGAGCAAATTGTCCTCAGGGGATAGAAAATACAACCCAATGGACATCTTTTTCTTTTTTTAATGGAAAAGTACTTTTTAATACATTAATTAAATTTGGGATGGGTAGGACAACAGCATGGACTTTTGGGAGGAAAGAATTGCAGTCGCTGGGGTTTTAAACTGAAGGTGTGAGGGACTGGGGCTGGCAGATTTCTACCACGGTGCTGCAATTCCCTAGCTAAAAATTGCTAAGGAAATCTCTGCCCTCTTTCTACTGGAAATGAAGCAGTTCTGGGGCTGCTGGTCCAGGGGCCAAGCAGGCACTGGAGACTGGCAGGGAATTCTGGGGAGAAAACAGAACTCGGTGTAAGCTTGCTGCTCTTCCTTGCACTGAGACCTGCAGACCCTGGGCTGTGGCTTTCTCTTCCTCTGGGAGCAGGAATCATCTGGAATTATTCCTGTTGGGGTAACTTGAGCTGGCCAGAGGTGAGGCTCCCCTAAGCCCCAGTGTCTCTCCAGAGAGGAGGTGAAAGCTGTGTGTTGTGGCTCTCAGAGGGCTCTGGCTGGGCTCCACATCTGCCTGGTTGTGAACCTGCCTCACCCCACAGAGGTTAATCAATTTTTTTATTTTTTTTTTTATTGACTCTTTGGTTTTTGTTTTATCCTAAAGGTGAGAAAAATATAAGACCACCTCTTGTAGTGGCCCTTTCAGTCTTGGCTGCAGGACTAAATTTTGCCTGGAACTCTGCAGTATCCAAGGCTCAGGTAAGATGCACAAACCTCTACAAGAGAAATCAGAGCTGAGGGAGGATTGAAGTCCTTCCAGTTCCGTCTGAGTTTTGCCTGGCTAAGGGTGTAGGCATTTGGCTACAAATTAATTCAGTTTAGTTTTCACCCAGAGAATGCTGCAAACCCCCCCAGAAAGATAGATTTAATTTTTTTTTCCTCGCTAACACAATCACAAAATAATACAAACTTCTCCCCACAAAGTGTTGATTGTTCTGTAATGGAATCATAAGTAATTTTGTAGTCGCTTTGGGGAAAAAGCAGAAACTGTTCTTAGCACCTGCTGTATGATATCACAAAGCTACTGCTCATAATGATTCTAATATGTGAAGGCAGTTGCATAATATCATCATATTACAGTTTGTGTAAGGAAAAAAAAATCATGGACAAGAGATTGCCAGTAGAAACTCTTCCCAAATGCTATTTTTTTCCTCATTGCTGTTCCTCTTTCTCAAAATATCTTTGCATTTTCCTTGTCAGAGTCTGTAGGTTTCATTGGTGGAAATAACAGCCAGCAAATAATAAAGAGGGAAGGAAAAAAAAACATCACCATGTTTAAAAAAATAAAAATGCATTTTTCTATAGAAGCTAATGTTCCATAAAGAGATGCAAAAAGAAGAGAAAAAGCTACTAGATAGCACAGCTGCATTGAATTGCAAGACAGCTGGATTTTTTCAATGTAACCAGATTTTAGATGAGTTTTCTTTTCATTTCTCTATAATAAGATCTTTGTAAACCACAGTCCTAAACAAAATCTTGGTGGTGATGATGAAAATAGGGAAGAGCAGTGCTGCTGGTGCTGTGTGTGTGTGACAGTCAAAATATGAGATCCTTTGGAGCTCTAAACCTGTGTCAGCAGAGCCACGCTGCTTCCACTGGCTGCAGAGCTGCCTTGCTGCAGGCCCTGAGGATAAGGACTGCAGCATCCAAGGGGATATTGCCTGGTGGTCAGGATGCCCTCAGTGCCCCCAGCTGAATGGATGAGAACGAAAGAAATTTCAGGCAGAGCCTCTAATAAGACTTAGAGCTGAATCAGAGTTTGCCCTGCAAAATCCTGGGCAGCACATACCAAAGCAGCTACTCCAGCCTTGGAAGGAATCCAAGATGCCTCTGCCTTACGTCCAGACTCTCAGTCTGACCTCTCTGAGCGATAAATAGTGAGTTCACATCTCACCCTGATCCTTCCTGAACCTGCCCCCTTGCAGAGGGCTCGGCGTAGGAGAGGTCAGGGCCCTTGTGGGCATGCAAAGGTGTGATAAAAGGAGAGAAGTTCTCGTGCTCTCTTTCTCCCTCGCTCCCTCCCTCATTACATTCACTCGGGTCAGCGTAGTCTGACTCCTCAGCAGACAGAAGAGCAAAGAGGCATTTCCAAGCAATAGTTCCCGTTCTGCCACCTGCCTGCCATGTGCTCTTTAGCAACTTACCTCATCTCTGCTGGTCTGTAAAGCACGGGGCAAACGCAGCCTTACAGGAGAATAATACAGATTCTCAGCCTGTGAAATGCCTCACTGAGAAGCCAGCGTGTTCAAATGTTTTGGGTACATTAATACTCACAACTTGCCAGAAATAAAACCCCAGGAGGATTTTCAATGCACCTTAGCAGGGCAAAAAGAACAACTTGGCTGGCTGTAGCTGGAAAGTAGTCTCTTGACATTCTGTGCTACATCCCAACAGCATCTTCCTTTGAGCTAGAAATCAGTGCTGTCTTCATTTTTCTATTGTGCTTGCTTTAAATTCCTAAACTGGATCAGAACCAATGTTTTTCTTTGTGGCAGCAGGGGGGTGATTTAGTTAATGCTGGACTCGGATGCCAAATCATGAGTTCCAGCTTATTCCTATCAGTGGTCATCCATCAGCAAACTTGGGGGAGTGGGGCAGAAATATAAGCACACTGACAATTTGCCAGAATGATTTAAGACCTGGCATTTAGGAGTTCCTGTTGCAGTTGTTCCTTTGACAGGTCTCCTAATTTGCTCCCATCTTGAAGACACTCACTACTTTAAGACTTAAACAATCTTCATCTGGGAAAGGAACTCAGCAGCAGGAACAGGGGGCCTTATCCAAGGGAAAGGTTGCACAAGGGCAGACAAACCTCCTGACTTCTGCGTCATCAGCAAACATAGATGTGCCTGTAGGAATGCTGCTCTGTTGGCTTTGCCTCTCACAGGGGAGGAGAAGGCAAAAAGCAATATGCATTATTGATCAGAATGTGCAGGTGAATGAAGATGGACAAGGATAGGTCACAACTTTATTAACTCCATGTAGGCAGCACTTGCACAGATCCAGGGCTGAGTTATGCTGTGTTGAGTTATGGATATCCTGGATCACAAAGAATATCTGTGATCCACAGATCCTCCCACTCCTCCAAATCCTTCACCATCAGTTGCAGATGTGGTACCCAGGCTTCCTTGTGCCATAGGCACAGATTCCAGCAGCAGGATCCAAGGCTGCCTGTGTTGTGGGAGCTGCTCTCTCCATCCTGAGCCATAAAACAAGAGCCATGACTGAGCTGAAGTGCTGGGACAGGAGATGAACACTTGTCCCTCATGAACACAGGGATGGATCAGCTGCCAGCTCTCACTTACCCTTCCCACACACAGAAAAGCAGCAGAACCTGCTGCAACTTGCACTGTCCTGTTACCATCTTTGCCTGCTGGCTTGACTCACGTCCTAAACATCCTCTCTGTGCTCTCCTGTGACTGCCATTCACCATAGTAACGAGAAAGTCAAGAAACACAAAAGCTGCAGGAAAAGCTGATTGCCACCAAGGTGGAGCAAGTGCTGTTTAGGCAGAGTGCACTGTGCTGCAGAGCTCCCTCTCAGAACAGCTCTAGATTGGCAGAATAACCAAGCCCCTGAATCTTCTCAACAGGATTTAATTGCCTCTGAATAGATTGCAGCTTTCTGGGATTCATTTGCTCCTCACTATGAATCACTGGAACATTTTCATGGTCACAAATGTTCACAGCAAAACTGTTCAGGGAAGTATGTGACAGGCAGGAATCCAAGTGGGTTGTTTTGGTTTTCATTCTGGTTAGATCCACTGATCACAGGTTGCAAAAGGTTTTAGTCTCTGTTGCAAGATGTTTCCCTCTCTCACATTATTCTGACTTTATGACAATATCTGTCAGAAATTACATTAGTCTGTGCTGTTCTCAAAGGTTTTATATTCAGGTTGGTACCACCAGCAGCAACCTTGAAGAAACCTTGCACAGAAAACCAACATACATGGTTAGAGTACAACAGTGCTTAAAACAGGTAAGTTTACATCCTAGACTAAAATTTAAAAATATTTACGTGTGTGTGTCCACATCTTTGTGCATAACCAGCAGCTTTTGGACCTCAAGTACATGAAGAATGGCCTGTTTTCCAGAGTTATTTTTTCCAGTATATAATTTTTCATGGAGTATTTCATGGTTAGGTGGACAATGGGAGTCAGGTTTTTTGAGTGAGAATGCATATGAGATGGCATCTGCTTTACCATGAATTTACTCCTGCATTTGCTCAGAATTTTGTGGAGCTAGTTTTTTGAGTGTTCCCACTGTTAACTATGTTCAGAGCAAATAAAAAGGGAATGGGAATGGTCTCATGGAAACTGTTAGGCTGTGTCTGCTCAGCTCTTCTCAGCACTCAGGATCTGAAAATTGCTGCTAAATTTTGAGTAGATTTGATATGGCATCATTGCTACCAAATAAATTTGGAGCACAGCGTCCCAGAAATACATAAATTGAAGTACTAGATTTAGAGCATGTGTTTTCTCTTTCCAAGTAACACAACTTGCCTGGATGTAGGAAAAAAGGCATTTTCTATTTGGATGTAAGGTAAAGGAGAATATATGGAGAAAGACCACAGCCTGGCCATGCCTGATGTGGCCCAGTGTTCTGGCTCCAAAGAGCTTTGATAATGACTTTGTAAAAAGGAGTCTGTGCTTTGGTGAAGCTTTTTCTTCCCAAGCCAGCCAGCAGTAACCTTGTCCTAGAAAACGTGAGGATATGTCACTGTTGTAAAGATCCACTCCTCCTTTTTGATGCATTTTTAAGTGAGGGAAGTGCTACTCAAATGCCCTTGAAAATCTTTAAGAATGGCTCTTGGAACATTTTCCTCTTTTTTTCTTACTTCATTTCTTTCATTCTGTATCTATCCATATGATTCCATCTGTTGGTCCAAAAGGCTCAATATGACAGTGACAACAGACCAAGTTTCTTTCAAAATTTCTCCTTTAATTTAAGCCATTTTTTCCCTGGGAAAGTATCAAACTCCAGATACCCATATTCCAAGCCCATTTGAAAGGGCAGCAGAACTAATAGGGAAATGGTTTGTATTTATTTTTAAAACAACCCCCTGAGTATCAGATGTGGTCAAAGCTAAGTGAGACATTTCAAGTGTCAGGTTTATGTCTGTTCCCAGCCACGATGCCTGAGCAGGTTTCAAGGTCTCAGCCTGCCAAAGACTGACACACACACTTAACTTTCTTCACTGGAATCTTTCCCTGACTTTAATGTGGGCATCTCTGAGGGATCAAGGTGGGGATTCATGCAGATACTTCAGCTGTCTCTCATGCATCTTATGTCAGCCAGTTCTGCTTCTGTCGTGGTGATTTTTATTAATTGGTTACTGGGGGAGCACAGTATGATTCTATCCATGAAGAATATAGGAAAAAATGGGAGATGGAGGTGATGGAAGAGCAAAGTGAGAGAAAGGACAGGTCTCATCTTGAGGAGGAGACTGAATCCATTTGCCTTAGAGTCAGTGACAGGACAGTTCCACCAACACTCCCTTCTCTGGACAAAGCTGACTTGCTTCTCACCATGTGCCAACAAATTCCTGCCACACATCACTTCTCTTCCTTTACCTGTCTCCTGATAGTCATGTTATGTCTCATAAAAACTCACACAAACAAATACAAAACACACAGCAAGGCAAAAGCTCTTTCTGTGCACTAGGTTTATCCCAGGATGTATCAGTGTCAGCTCCACAGCAGAAATTTACAGCCAGTTAGAGGTGCTATCAGCATGCCAGGACTAAAAAGGGACCAAATGAGCCACGGTGTGAGGGAGAAGATGTCAGTCCAGACACAGCACACCATATTCCTGGGATAAAGAAACAATGCAGAAACCAGCAGTGGGTAACAGATGAGGTATTAGGCCTAGCAGGGAGAAGACAAGAGCTTAAATCAAAAAGACATCCTGATGAGACTGGATGTAAGCTGAGCACACAAGCCTTCAACGAGGGATATGAGAGGTGGTTAGACAAAACACTGCAGGAATTCATCCATAGTGAGCAGTGCAGGAGTTGGAGCACCAGGACGGGAGAGGTGGATGCAAAGGGACTTTTCAGCGCTGTCAAGGAAATTGGCCAAACGCTCCCTCCCAGAGGCAGTGTCATCAGGGCAGCATATGGCAAAAGGGAAGGAAAAAAACAGAAAAAGAAGAGTAATGGAAAAAAGAGACAGGAATATTTTAAGAATCTTAGCTTTTGCTAAGTTGCAGAAGGAGTCTGTGGACAATCTGGGATTTGAAGCCTAATCTTTGAGGCTATTGCAGGCCATAAGCTCATCTCCCACATTTATATTTTTGCAATTTCTTCCGATAGTGTCATGTGAAAAGATTTTTTATATTTAAAATATTTAATGTATTTATCCTATTAACATGATGCAAAATAGTCAATAATTTACATATATTTACATCTAATGTTCATTTATAGGCAGACAAATATAAATTTACCAGTGTGTGTGCATATGGCTGTAACATATGATTAATACACTGTCAGCATAATCTAACAGCTCACAACCATCAGTTGTGCAAATAGTCCTTTCTAGCCATGTTTCCTACTGCTATTTAACCTTTCTCCTTCCTTTCCTCCCCCCTTTCACAGTCTGTCTCATCCACCCTCGCTTCAGTAGCCTGCCTTAAAATAGCAGGCAAGGTCTATGCAGTGGCGACTCTTTTTATACATATTTCACAATGCCTAAAACATTAGGGGATCTCTTCTCAGAGGCTCTGGGGTATGAGAGGTGTAGAAATTAGCAAAAAATATTCCTTTCTCCCAGAAATCTTAGTACACAGCTAAAACCTCCGGAGTAATGCTCTTGATTCACTGTCCAGCCTTAGGTAATAAATAGCTTAATGCCCCATTCCTGATGCACCAAAATTAATTTTTTGGTCTAGGGCTTTGTCACATCTTCCTCCTGTGTGCCATGTCCTGATGACACAGCCCCTGCAGTGGCCAGAGCAGCCAGACATGGCTTGAGCAGGGAGGGCACATGGGAGCCTGGCCTCAGAGGAGCAGCAGCTATCCCAGATAACTTCCCACATCTCTTAGGTGGAAAGAAGCTAAGCTGTCCAAGTCCAGCCCCAGCTATCCTTCACAGGGGTTCTGTTTTCAATAATCTTGCCCAAGCATGGAAGATTTGTTTGTTCCTAGAGCAGGGATGTCCAGCACACACATGAGTAATGGCTGTATCATCGCAGCGCTGACTTGAGTTTCATGATACAATATATTTTGCATGCTTTATGACCCAATCCTGAAATTTTTATTTGATGTGGGTGATTCTTCATCTTCCAAACAGTCCCGTTGACTTCACAGGACTCTTTGGGCTCCCCATGAAAGTGAGGTTTATGGTCTCACTCATGTTTCTCCTTTATGGCCCAAAGCACCAGGGCTGACCTTCCAGGAGGTTCTGTGCTGTTGGGAGCAGAGCAGTTCTTTTCCCTCTGCTTTTCTCTCAGGATCTCTCTTCTCTCCCAGCAGCTCTCTGAAGCACACGAGGCAACGCTTATGGAATGCACTAAACACTTCCAGACTGCCTCAGTCAGGGACAGACACCTGTCTTATTTCACACGTCCTGCTTCCTGAAACCCCTGCTTGGATTTACACCCTGGGAAATTGCTGAATTTGTGGAGGCTTAATTTCCCTGCCTTTTGGAGCCCTATCCCTGTGTTTTGTCTGAAGTACTACAGCAGTGTTTCTGTCAGCCTCTCTATTGTTGGTGGCCAGGTAACAAATCCGCCACCCGCAAATGCCCAGACCATGCTTTGGTTCATTTCTTTTTAGGAACTCCTTGCTCATCACCATGCTGAGATGGCCCCTCCGTCTAAGGAATTAAAATATTGAACTGAGAATTTGTAAGAAACTTTCAGAGGGTTGCCAGCTTTCCATCCTCTCACTTCATTTCATGTCTCCATTTCTTGGCATTCTCAGTATGGCTTTGTCTTTTCAATCC